>NC_141035.1:41932500-41972500 GCF_052040795.2 Danio rerio
TTTTTTACAGTGTATATTTATACCCAGGGCCATGAATAATTTCGGGCTTGACACTGTAATCAAATGCATAACGGCTAAATGACTCAAACATGAGTATAATTTCGACAAAAAACTTCAGAGATGAACCCGAGAGTAATTATTTTTTTATGTGTAGCATACTGTAGATCAGCTATGAAGCGTTCGTATCATTTGTTAAGAGTGTAGATGAAATAGATATAAAAATCATGCAACATGGAGACATGTAAACATATTTGTTTTTAGTTTTTAAAAAAGCATCAATTTTATTCTGTAAGAGCTTAAATAAACTTTATACCACAAACCAACATTACTCACACACAATAGATTGGCTATGAAGCTTTCCTTTCATTAGTTAAGAGTGTAGATGTAATTCGACTTGTAGACATATAAGCATATTTGTTTTGTTTTTTTAAATCATCGATAATATTTTTTCGTAACTTTATAACACGAAACAACATTATGCACACATATTAACATTTTAACTATTATATTAACATATATTTAACATATTATCTATTCACTATCAGTTGACTGAGAAATGTATGTTTTTAACCCAACTGGTTCATTTGTTATAAAAATTACCCATTAAAGGTTAACATAACAAAGCAATTCAATATTTTTACTTCAACCAACTCAACCTTTACCCTAATAAATAAAGTTTTTTTAGAGTGTATAATGTGTGTCCTTAGTTAAAAACAGTGTCATGTAATACTCCTTCAGAATATAAATAATATATGAATGAATTGTCAGTTCACACTTTAAGGTAGGGGTGTGCATATTTTAGTTTCAACCCCAATTAAACACACCCGAACCAGCTAATCAAGCTTGTTCTATGTATACTAGAAAATTCCAGGCTGGTTTATTGAAGGGAGTTGGAGCCATGCAGGACACTGACCTTCCATGACCAAGTTTGGAAACCCCTGCTTTAAGGACTCAATTTGCACTCTAAGAAATACTGAGTTATTTCAACCCAAATTGGGTAAAATATGGACTAACCCAAACATTGGGTTAAATTTGGTCCCATTCATTTAATTAAGAAAATTAACCCAGCAGTTAGTTTAGTCCCTATTACACCCAACACTGGGTTAAAATAACCTGGCATTATTAGAGTGTGTGTTGCCAGATCTTTCCACAAAACATCACAAAATAACAATCCAAAATCCATTTTATTTTGAAAATACAGCCAAAATGTTGTGATCCACCTACTTTAAGAATTCCAAAAACTTAAAAGCTTTATAAACCAAGCTTTAAAAAAGCAAGATCAGAGACTCTTATTATATGAGAACATGGCAACACTTCAAGAACATGCTTTGCGAAGTGGCCTTCAAAACACAACAAAGCACACTGTCGATGGTGGTTTAGTAATTATAGTGAACCTAATCAGTATGAAAGCATGTATATCAAACACACACAGTGTTTACAATGTGTATACATTTAAAATATGCAACTTTGGATCACAAATCCTTTTGATTTATTTTGCCAAGATAATTTTTGGCAATAACAACAGCCAAAAATACATTTTATTAGTCAAAATGATAGTTTTTATAAAAAAATGTAAAAAAAGGCCAAAAAAGCCAAAAATCAATCAAATATTAAGTAAAGATCATGTTTATTGAACTTTTTTTTTTGTAAATCTCCACTGTAAATATATCAAAACTTTATTTTTGATTAGTAAAGTGTATTCTTACACACTTCATGTCTAACAGCTTTTTACAGTAATTAACTGGATTTTGGGTTGTTTTTTTTTATCCTCAGATTCTAGATTTTTAAATATTTTTAAATCTCTGCTAAACATTATCTAATCCTAACAGACCATGAATTAGTAAAAGCTAATTTATTTAGTTTTCAGATTATGTCAAATCTTAACTTCGAAAAATGGACACTTATGACAAGTTTGTAATCCAGGGTAACATATGAAGTACTGTAATATGAGTTTGAATCAGTGTGGTTGAATTAGACCAGTTTGTTTGGTGTTCATTGACATCAATCACAATTTAGATCACAATATCACAATTACATTCTGTCCCTGTAGTGTCCAACTGCTTAAACGTATTACATTTATAAAGATTTATACATAATTACTTTACCATGCTCCTTTCATCAGATCACAAGTGTCGTCCTGCACATTTCAATGCAGACTTTTCTTGGTTTATTAGTTTTGTAAGAAACAATTAGATTAATCTCCATTATTCAACTGTCAGCTAAAACACACATAGTAATTAATTCAGCTCGTACTACAATCAGTCTATCTGTCAGGTAATAATTCAACATGCGTCTTCTCTTTTCTTCCCGAGAAGCATATCAAGAAATTAATTAGGTTTAGAGAAAGAAACAATGACAATCTAATAATTAAATAAGTCGGAATTTCGCAGCACGTAATTACCACAAGACCCGGACTAGACAAAAAACATGTGTCTGATTTTATTTTCTTTCTTTGAAGCGGCGGATTATTTTAATTTTGACATTCTGAGCCGTCGAGTCACTTGTATTTTCCTTATTGCCTCTTTTCAGCCCTGATTATGTAGATGTCTGAAAGAGCTCACGTTTGTGCTAGATAACAGGTTTCCAAGCAGTTGACCTTCAGGTTATACAATATTTAACATTTAAATGGTGGAAAAAATGTGTCGTAGGACCCGGTCACAAAACCAAGATAGTAGCTGCGTTCCAAATGGCGCACTATACACTATGCACTCATGCACTATGTACTTATGCACTTACACAGTCAACAGCATAGTATACAGTATGTATGTAGTGTCGTCCCAAATGGCACACTAATGTTTTTTTACTAAGCGGAAATTCAAACCGTTTCCCTGATGAGATTTGACGGTTGCCAAATCAGTGAAATAAACGACCGAATTATCAAATAATACCTGCCGTGAGTATTGCCGCATTCACCATCGGGAGGCGCTATAATCACTCTCGTAGGAGAATTTTGCTTTCACTATCTAAAATTAATAAAGTTATCCAACATGTGCGGCTGATAGCTCCGCCCCTTCCGCTACGCAAGCAAACCTGCGGTCGTTGAGTGCATGTCTATTACACACTTTATTTTACTGGCTAATAAGTGCATCATCCGGGTAATAGTGCGCTTATTATTTTTAGAGTTTTAAGTGTGAACACACTACTTAAACTATTTATACTACAAAATGGCGTAGAATAGTGCATAAGTATGCGATTTGGGACACAGCTTCTGTTTCACTTACAATATAACACCTTATCAAATAACCATTTTTGGAATATTTTTATTTTCATATTATATTTACAGAGGGTCAGTTACAATTATCAACATAACAACATATCATTATAGTATTAACATTTAAATTTTATAGCTTATGTAAATGTCCCAAACCCTTTCATTCAGTCATCAAGTTAAATGTTCATAATGTGCAGGTTAGTGTATACTTCAGCTGTCTTGTTTCTGTCAGCTTTGCATTTTTGACAGTATGGTGGCATCTTATGACAAACTAATTTGCAGGTTAGTGTATACTCATCAGCTGATTTTGTTTCTGTCAGCTTTGTGTTTTTAACAATGTGGCGCCATCTTGTGACTAAATAATGTGCGTGTTAGTTTATACTCCGTCAGCTGATTTTGTTTCTGTCAGCGTTGAGTTTTTGACAATTTGCCGCCATCTTGTGACTGAATAATGTGCAGGTTAGTGTATACTCCATCAGCTGTTTTTGTTTCTGTCAGCTTTGTGTTTTTAACAATGTGGCGCCATCTTGTGACTAAATAACGTGCGGGTTAGTTTATACTCCGTCAGCTGATTTTGTTTCTGTCAGCGTTGAGTTTTTGACAATTTGGCGCCATCTTGTGTCTGAATAATGTGCAGGTTAGTGTATACTCCATCAGCTGTTTTTGTTTCTGTCAGCTTTGCACTTATTTAAGAATTATTAAATTAATACTGCTTAGAACAGTGTCTTTTGTCTATTTTTTTTAGGGTTTGTGCAAGTAGCCATTTAATAAGTGGGATAAAGTACATCCAGGCGTTTGTTTTCACAGAAATGCCCTTTACTCTTCACATCGGACTGCCAATAAACCTGCTGTCTTTTATCTTGGGATAACAACCACCCGGATGTAATTTATCCCTTACTTATCAAGCCCCAATCCATTATTGCTGGTGAAAAACCTTTGGAAAAGTAGCATCCAATCCAAACTCTCTTTTCGTCGAGTTTCAGGACGCCTGCGCTGTTCATGCAGAAATGAGATATGAACTCATTAGCTTGTCAAAGTAACACCAGGCCATTTGGCTCAGACTTTTACACCAACTCTGAGCTCCAAGTACAAACTAACAAGGAAAAGACAGTCAAAAGCTGTGTCTGCAAATGTTTACACCCCCAATCTGTCACTAATGCATGCTGCGTAATATGTGTGCGTTGTTTTGGAGGCCAATGGAGTCCTCAGCATTGCCTTGCTTCATGTGTAATTGCATTCCTCTCCTAATAGAGAACAGATCCGGCTCTGATAGGAAGCACATATAGGTCGCTACTGTTTCTCTCTGTGTGTGTTTCTCATTTTACCAGGCTCGTTTCATGCAATATTTAGTCTAAGTGGTTGAGAATCTGATTTGCATGTGTTTATGTTGTTACTTTAATCTCAATCTCTCTCTCTCTTTCTGTTTTTGATTGCGTCAGACTGTGCCTCAGGCTCTGTCAGAACGATACTTGATAGTTTTGAATGTCTAGGCTTTTGTGCAGTGTCTTTCTCCTTGAGTTTACATTAAATCAGTATCAGCTTTATTCATTTAAACGTGGACTTTTAGACCTTACATGATCAAAGCATGTAATAAATTATAAAGTGTGATCAAATTAGGAGTTGTTCATGAGGAAAAACACACTCTATAAGTGTGTGTTATTTTCAGAATCTAATGTAGTTTTATTACTGAATTAGTTTTGATTTTTTAATTTTCTGTTCATGTCAACTTTTAGTATTTCTGTTGTGTTGTTTGTCATTGAGTTATCATTTTTAAAACTCCACACAGAAATGCTAACTGACCCAGTCAAGGCTCGAACCAGTGATCTTCTTGCTGTGAGGCAATCGTGCTACCCACTGTGCCACCATGACGCCTTAGATTTCTTTAATTTATTTTTAAACTAAACTTAATAATATTATATTAATAATAATAATTTTTTTTTTACTTGAATGTTTCTTTTTTAACTTAAAAAAGGTTTAAGTTATAAATTATATAAATATTTAAATTATATTTGTAATTTTCTGATTAAAAATGCAGAAATATTATATTGTTACATATTATTGTTACATATTATATTCAATTGCATGTAGATTTATATTAAAAATATAATGATTTTAGCAAATTAAATACATTTTAAAATGATACAAAATAAAAAAATGTAACAAATCAGAGAAATACTGAGGAGATGTTTTAATTTAATTTAATTTAATTTAATTTAATTTAATTTAATTTAATTTAATTTAATTTAATTTAATTTAATTTAATTTAATTTAATTTAATTTAATTTAATTTAATTTCACATTTTAAAACGATAAACAATGTGAAAATGTCATAAAAATCAAAGAAATACTCAGGAAAAATATATATATATATATATGGAAATATTTTTATTTTATTTTATTTTATTTTGTTAATTGTAAATCTTTTGTTGCACAAATATATATATATATATGGCAATGGCCAAAAATACAGTGCATGGCGCAAAATTATAGAGTTTTGGGTAAAGTTTATATTCAATGAAGATATTTTGTAGCTTTTCTAATGCAAATATATCAATATTAAATAAATTAATTATATGAAATAATTAAATATATGATTAGTAACATGTATTCCTACGAACTCAATTAGGTCAAGTTTATAGACAACTGTATCAGTATTTAGTTGTTGTTTTTTTTCAACCCTCATATTCTAGATTTCCAAATAGTTGTATACCTTGGATATATTCACTAATCCAAATGACCAAACATCAATCTAAAGCTTGATTATTCTATTTTCATACGATGTAAAAATCTCAATTTCCAAAAACATGCCTATTACGACTGGTTTTGTGGTCCAAGGTCACAATTTATATAGCTAAATGTCATTATATTCCAGTTCCTTATTCAATTTTCTCTTTTGTTTGTTTGTTTTTATATGAAAATAAAGCAGAAGTACTGATTTGATTACATATTGTCCTCCTCCACAACAGTCTGTATAAGAATAATCCTGTTCTTATTGGTCCTCATGTCAGAGGGTCATCTCGTGCCACATGGCTGGCCAGATCTGGAGTGACAGACAGAAGACAGTAGAGTGCAGTCTAGCCGTCGTACAAAAACCACCACAGCACAACGCCCTCTCACACACACACACACACACACACACACACACACACACACACACATACACACTCCACAAATCCCAATTATAGCAACATACTACAAAGAAGACCATCCAGCAAAGCCTGTCAACTTTTCAACCACACTTTCACCTCACACACACACACTCAGCTCATCACCTTTGGCTGTCAGTTTCCAGGACACGCTGCTCCTGAAGCTGCCAGAGAGGTGCAGATCAATAAGGCTGGATTCTACATCTCAAATCCCTCTGTACTGTCTGACCTGGAATCGGCCTGTTTCTCTGATTAGCCCCCAGAAACGCCCACTTCTTCCTCTCACACACACACACACACACACGCACACATACACACAGAATGCCTCATAAATATTGGAAGCATCTGCGGTTCCGGTTGAAAGCTTCCTTCTCTGTAGACTGTATATGTGTGTGTGCGTGTGCGTGTGTGTGTCATTGTTGAATAATTAATCTTTCGCTGTCAGTAATAAAAAAATATGCAGTGCTGCTATATAATGCACTTTCTCAAATATACACTCTATTTTCCCCACCTGGTGTCCTAAATCATTGCAAATATGACATATTGTCAATATTAATATAGAGTTGGATATTTCATGTGATAATTTTAATACATATTAGTCTTTTGGCAGTTAAAAGATATCTTATTTTTACTGATATTGTTGAATAATTCAATTTAAAGGTGCCGATAAAATTAAGGCAAGACAGTCTCGCGTTCTCTGCAAACCCACAGAGAGGCACTTTCTTGGGACTTAAAAAAAATTGTCTGTCCGGCATTTCTAAACCTTATAAAATGTCCGGGGTTTGGCTTTAGGTTTTGCCTTGTAAAGCTGTCGATAACTGTTTATGTTTTTGCATTACCTTTTTACTTAAGATTACTTTCTCTTGGCTTCACAGCTGATCACCTAGCAACTGTGACAGATTCCATTGACAAGTGGTATAAAACATGTGGCCGACTGGAATTTATTGAATGTGATACTAAATTGATATTAAACTTTAAACAAAGCGTCATTCCCAACCTAAATATGTTTACTTTGGTCTATTTACATGTACAGTTGAAGTCAGACTTTTTAGCCTTCCTGAATTATTACCCTCCTGTTTATTTTGACCCAAATTCTGTTTAAAGGAAAGTAGTTTTGCGCTACGTCACCGATTTTGATCCCGCCCTAAAATCATTTTAAACCCGGAAGATGAAATTAGCTGACAAAAGCTCAAAATTATCCAGTTTTCCCCACAATTACAGCTGAAAGGCGGTAATGTGGCCTAAGTGATGCTCAACAAATCTGTTTAAAATCTAAGAAAAAGTACTCGAGGGTTTCTTGAACCTTTAAAGGCTTAACAAAGTTAATTAGGCAAGTTAGGGTAATTAGGCAAGTCATTGTTTAACAGTGGTTTGTTCTTTAAACAATCAGAAATATAATATTGGATTAGGGGGCGGTCCCTCTTTATATTAAGTGTCCTAAACTACTATGTAATTACATCAAAAAAATAAATACAATGTACTTACTGTGTTTATAATGTATTTGAGAACACTTGTGGTGCCTTTGAGTTGGGTTAGAGGTTGGGTTATGGACAGGTTTGGTGGCATGGGTAGGTTTAAGGGTGGGTTAAGGTGTAAGGGATGGTCAACAGTGTATTTACAAATGTAATTACAAAAGTTAATTACAGATGTAATTACATACATTTATTCAATCAAGCTTAAGTACACAGTAAATACATGTATTTATACAATAAGTACATTGTAACAAACTATTAATTCATATGCAAGTACATATTAGTTAAGGCCACTTAATATAAAGTGGGACCAAGGGGGCTAATCATATTGACCTTAAAATGGTTAAAAAAAAATATATAAACTGCTTTTATTCTAGCCAAAATAAAACAAGTACAATTTTCTCCAGAAGAGAAAATATTATAGAAAATACTGTGTAGAATTGTTTAGGAAATATTTGAAAAAGAAACAAAAAATCCACAGGAGGGCTAATCTTTTTCTCATACACACTGAAAAATGTAACCCAAATATAAAACCACTTCTTAATAGGGTATCATATATATTCAAGTGGGCTAATAAATAATAAAAAAACAGTGCTTATGTATGTTTAAAAGTGAATTCTGTCCTTTTCTTATAAAACATCCGATCATTAGCCCCTTTCACGCATACAGACCTTTCCGGAAAATTACCGTCAATTTTCCCGGAAAGGTGTGTTTGTGTGAACAGGCCCTTTTTGAAAATACCGGTAAATTCGTTCTGGCTATTTTCCGGAAAGGGAAGTTGTAACATTACCAGTAATTTGCTGGAATGCTGCGCTGTGTAAATGCAGAAGGAAGATTGCCGGAAAGGTTGTGTGCACGTCTTGAACAAACTGACGTGAGACTCCTGCTTTAGCCAATTAGAACAGTCAGAAGCATTCACGTTCGCGCGGTTTATAAGAATAAAAGCCTTTGAGTATTTTACCAGACATATTTAGCTCCTAGATGTTTGTCAGATAACATTTATATGTTCATCTTAATGCCAACTGTGTAAATAATTATCGGTAAGATGCTTATGATCAGCCGTTGTTTGTTTACCTTCGAGCTTTGCGTGTGCCCGTGAAACAGCCCATGAGCACCAGCACACACATATCATGTACATCTCAACATGCGAAAGTGTTTTCATCTAAGTTGTTCACAATACTGATCCATCCACAGAGTTTGTGATGTAGTAAAATGTTTACAAATACAAGTGCAGCCGTATAGAGCTCATTTTTGGTTAATGATGTCAGAATTTACCGGTATTTTGGAATGGATGTGTGAACCGTCCTTTCCGCAAAAATTTCGTAACGTCCTTGTCTGTGTGCTTTTTTTAATTTACCGGTAAAATCGTTCTGGATATTTTCCATATATTTACCGGTATCACTGTGTGAAAGGGGCTATTGTCAGTGCGCAATGAATTATGGGATATTCTGGGTGATCTATTGTATTTTTCATTGCATTTAAATGAGCATTTAACTCAGGACATCATTTGTCTCAGCAAAGTGAAGCATTTGCCTTTGAATTGGGAAACGGTTGTGCTTAAAAAAGATGTATCTAATTGCTATACTCATCATCTGTTCACATCGTGTGTTTCAGGTACGATATGAAATTTGATAAAGATGACTTCACGCTGAGAATAAAGAAGGCAACAGCGAGTGATGAAGGAACCTTCACCTGTGTAGCGGAGAACCGAGTGGGCAAAATGGAGGCCTCCGCAACCCTCACGGTCAGAGGTCAGTTGAATGTCCGAGTCCACACCCCACACCAAAAGCGAAATCATGTCTGGTTGCCTTGAAAGTGTTTCATCATACAGTTTAAAAAAGTGACTCATGCAATCAACTTGGCTGAATGTTTTTGATTGCATAATTGATTACTAATTACTGCTTTTGATTACTTGATTATAATCAATTGTAGAATTACATTTTTTGCACCATATTTAAAGAGATTAAACTGAAAAAAAAAAAATAAATAAATAAATATATATATATATATATATATATATATATATATATATATATATATATATATATATATATATATATATATATATATATATATACATTTTATGATTATTATTATTATTATTATTATTATTATTATTATTAAATATAGATGTTTTGCACCATGTTTAAAGAGTTTAAAAAGAAAAAGAGAAATTATTATTATTATTGTTGTTGTTATTATTATTATTATTATTATTATTATTATATAAATATAGATGTTTTGCACCATGTTTAAAGAGTTTAAACAGAAAAAGAGAAATAATTATTATAATTATTATTATTATTATTATTAGTAGTAGTAGTAGTAGTAGTAGTAGTAGTAGTAGTAGTAGTATCATTATTATTATTATTAAATATTATATAGTTATTCCATGACTGATTACAAGTTACTGCTTCTGAATACTTGATTATAATCATCGATTGCAGAATAACATTTTTGCACCATGTTTATTGAGACTAAACTGAAATAAATGATTATTTTTGTTATAATAATAATAATAATAATACTTGTATTTTAGAGAACCCAACAATGAATATATTATTGGCAAGTTTATTATTATTTTTAGCAGTATTATTATTATTATATATTAAATATCATATAGCTATTGAATGTTTGATTACTAATTGCTGCTTTCGATTATTTATCATTATTGATTGAAAATTACATTTTTGCATCATATTTAAAGAGATTAAACTGAAAAAAAGAGTATTATTGTTATAATAATAACATATAATATAAAAGTATTGTCATTATATTTGTAATATGGCAAACAAAACAAAATAGCTTGTATTTCAGAGAACCCAGCAATGCATTTATTATTGACATATGTATTATTATTATTATAATTATTATTATAATAATAATAATTATTATTATTATTATTATTATTATTATTATTATTATTATTATATAGACGTTTTGCACCATGTTTAAAGTTTAAACAGAAAAAAATTAAATTATTATTATTATTATTTTATAATTATAAATATATAAATATAGGTGTTTTTATTATTTGTATTATTATTATTATTATTATTATTTGTTTTTAAGAGAACTTAGCAGTGCATTTATCCTGACCTACACTACAACAGAATATGATCCAAAGGTCATGTTTTTATGTTACTTTAACTTTCAATAAGTTATTCAGCTTTCATCTTATTTTTTAAGTTATTAACAGACATTTTAAGTCTTTTGAATTGATGTAGGTAAGTGACTAAATAAAATAAAGTTAATTTGATGAATGAAGTTAATTTGATTAAATTGGTTTAACTCTGCAACCATTTTTTACGGTGTGGGTCATTTGACTCTATCATGAGGTTTCCCCTTACTAGAAATCAATAGCGGTATAATGTATTTTGCTGTATAGTCTCAGTCTAAAAGAGTGGAATAACCTCCTGACGGGTCTCAAATGAACTCCTGAAGTGTAATTTAGGTGGTGGTGATCTTGCCCTGAGCACCAATCCTTTTTATTATTTACACCCCCTAGAATGGAGGCCACCATCCCCCCCTTCTGCACACACATAAACACACACCCTATCTTCCACTTTGGCTCTCCAGCCCAAACCAGCAAAACCATTTCACAGTTTACTGATGCAGACCGACCTCGAAAAGGCCAGCTTGGGTGGGCAAGGTTAATAAAAATGTTTTTTTTTTTTTGCTATAATCTCCGTCTCTACCTCTTCTCCGTCTTCCTTCTCTTCTCACCACATTAAATCAAACTGCTTAGATGCTCTGGGACGGGCTTTAAAACCTCTCACACGCACACAGGGGGTGGTTTGGTGGCCTCCAGGAGCTGCCAGTGGGGACAGCCGTCAATTTTTCAGCTCTTTTGAAAGCAGGATTTACAAGTGGACAGAGTTCAGCCGTGAAGGGATGCAGAGTGGAGAGGTTTATGGCTTTTTTTAAAGGGAGGGAAGGAAGGAGAGGACAGCACTATATGAGCATGATTGCACCCTCTTTATGTCAATATGGCATCAGCCTCCTCGACAGCTCCACTACTGCATTAAATATGAACTGCTTTTTTTGTTTGTCAGCTAGTTTCTCTTGGTCATTCCTTCAGTACTGCCTACAGTCTGTCTTGCTGAGAGCTGTGTGTATTGAGCTCATTAATGCAGGTGAAGCAGATCTCATAGCTTGAACTGTATCCCGGACGAGCCCCCGTTTTTTTAAATGAATTCCTATGAAAATAGATGTCTGTAAGTTAAGGAGGAAAAAGAAGACTGCTAATTTGACTTTTGGCTGTCCACATGTTCACATAACAACAATAAATAGCATGTGGTTTTCCACCAGGTGGTGCTAGCCTGGAAAATCATTTAAATTGTTTGATTTCTTTGGTTTTTTTAAAGATTCTGGTCCACCCTAACAATGAAATAAAATAAAATACATTGCAATTTTCAATTCTCCTTCCACATCTCTGCTTTGGAATCTGTTTCCACCAGCCGACACTGTTCTGAAAAGATGTATACAAAAACAAAACACATTGCCATTGTTCATTCTGAATTTGGTTTCTTTTGTTCTTAATTATTTTCACTTTCTTCTTTGTTCGTCCTTTCTGTTTTTGTCTGTCTTTTGTTCATTTTTTTTGTTGTTGTTGTCGTCTTCACTCTACCATTGTTGTGTCTTCAGCTCGCCCTGTCGGTAAGTACCCATCACAGTCACTCCTCCATACTGCATGTGTGCCTTCTGTGCTCCTTCCTCCCTTCCTGCTGCACACACAGATATACACAACATGGTGGCTCAACTCTTCAACTAACTCTTTAGAGATGCAATACTTTCTGCTTCCTCTTCTGTACTTACCTGTTACATACTAACCTGTAGCTGGACTAACTGTACGCTAGTATAGCAATCTCCCACACTAGTACAGCCCAAAAAACGAAGTGAGTGTGATGAGTGTGCGTCCTCTTTTAAAACTTTGTGGATTCTACTTAATATGATTAAATTCTTCATAACACGCATAGCCATCTGGGTGTACATTTGGCTGCGTTGAAATACTTCAAAACAACATGTTCCAGACTCCGAGAGGATGTTCGATTAGTCATGTCAGTTTCTGTTTATTTTTCTGTCAGTGTGTGCATTTCGGAGAAAGCGTGCATGCTTTTTTCCCCTGTTGTGCTCATGTGTGTTTACTTACAGCTCTCAGAAGTGTGTTTAGTCGTGAACTCTCTCTAGTACGGAGCAGATGTGCTCCGTCATGAATTAAATATGGGAGCCGATCAGCGATTCTGCTCTTACAGGGCCGCATTCTCCCAGCAGACCCTTCCCAAAGAAAAGAGCCCAGCGTGTGTTTTATTCACAAAACACACATGCATTAAAGAATGTACCAGAGATGCAATCAAATGCAGACACAGTTTATTTATGACTATCTTTGTTCTGCTTTCTTCAGAAAAAAATAGACTTGGGAAGTGTGTGTATGTGTGTTTTCCTCCCCTCCTGGCCAAAAAGGGCTTTAATACTCAACTGCACAATGAAGTTGAGCGTCCAAGTCATTAAACAATCACTTTGAGTGAGTGGCATTGCTAAATGCCCGTCTTTCATGCTTGCACACTCAGTGCAGAAAAAAAAACGTTGGAGTAGAATGAAACCGGGCCAATCTGTGATTTAAAGCCTGTTTGTTATGCCCAAACTCGCAGAAGTGTCCATGCCACCATGCGCCCAGATTGGGAAGCCAGTAAATCTGCCACCATCTGTAACTTGCCTGAATGTGTCAGCCTCAGTCAAGTACAGCCTCACAAAAGAGGGCTCAGTCGCATAAATCACAAACACTTGCAGACTTCTCTTGTCCACAGTTGCCAGCTGCACAGACAGTAGAGGGGCTCATTTAGGGATCAAAATGGAGGGAAGAGTGTTTTTTCGCCCGTTGGATTTTGTCTTTTTGTAAATGGGTATACCGTGAGTAATGGTTCCCCTGCTAAATTATATCAACTGTTTGGAGTCTTGCCTTTAGATTTATTGTCGTGGCTACAAGTATAAAACTAACACAGTGTCAAAATGCTGAAATTATATTAGAGTTGTTGTTTTTGGTCCGTCTTTGTAACTTCTTGTGAGCCTTACAACCGAAAAAGCATCAATTTGTATTAACAATAGTACATTCTGTCTTTTTTATAAGTAAAAAAAAATGATGGCAGGGTCACAGTACAGATTTTCTGACAGCAAATCATTCTTTTATATGGGTCAACTATAAGCATTGAATCCTGAATGTAAATACTCATGCTCCATCTCTGAAACTCTCTATGTTCTTCAGTCTAAAATAGCATTTGTCTTCTCGCAAGCTCCAGCTGCCAATCCCTGCCTTTGAAGACAAACCTTTTTTAGACAATCGGTGCCCTAACTTTCTCATTAAGGAGAAAGTAGCAGTGACTCTATGTCAAGGGCAAAGTTTGGATCCCTATTCCTGAATTCCGATGTCATTGTAGGGTCATGTAACACAGGGAAAGCAGGGAAGAAGGTACTTTTAATTGGTTTATTTGAATGTGCTCGGCAGGAATGTTGGCTCAGTTTCTGTGCCGGGTGAGTTGAGAGGTTAAAAATATTTTGCTAAGTGTGATGAATAAGAAAAAAAAATCATTCTGTGAGAATTTGACCTAAGCTGCCACTGAGAATTGAAAATGATGTCTATTAAAGTGACAACAGCCATTTCAATGTGGCCCAAGCTTGTCCAGCTTGAGACATCTGCTTATGTTTGATGCAGGAATATAAATGGATGTGTCCGAAATCGCCCCTATATATGGAGCCAGAGCAGTCTCAAAAATAATACATTTACAAGATTAAAATGTATACATGCCCAGCACAATACACATTTACGAAATCCAATTCAGAATTTCAAAACACAGTTTATAAATGCACAAATCCAGTTGGAAATTTCAAAACACAGTTCATAAAAATATTTAAAACATAATTAATATACAAATACAGTTCGTAAATTTAAGACACAATTTATAAATACACAAATCCGAATCGTAAATGTAAAACACAAGTCATAAATACACAAATCCAATTGAAATTTTTAAAACACAGTCCATAAATACACAAATCCAATTCTTCAATACACAAATCCAATTCAAAATTTCAAAACACAGTTCATAAAAATATTTAAAACACAATCAATACACAAATTCAGTTCGTAAATTAAGATACAATTCATAAATACACAAATCCAATTCAAAACTTCAAAACACAGTCCATAAATACACAAATCCAATTCATAAATTTTAAAACACAGTCCATAAATACACAAACTCATTTTATAAATACACAAATTCAATTAATATATTTCAAAACACAGTCCATAAATACACAAATCCAGTTCATTAATATACAAATCAAAGTCATACATTTCAAAACACAAGTCATAAATACACAAATCCAGTTAATTTAGACAAATATTAATTCTTTTTTACTTATGAATTAACTAATTGTGTTTTGTATTTATGAAGTGTGTTTTAAATTTACAAACTGAATTTTGTAAATGTTAATTGTGCTGGGCATGTATCAATTTTATTTTGCAAACATATTATTTTTGAGACTGATCTGGCTCCATACCTATATCCTTAATACTCTATTTGAGGGAGCAGCCATTTCTAGTGCCCAAAACTATAGTGGATGTTCTACATGTAGGTGCATTTAATCAACTTAATTCGTCTCAAAATGCACCGCAGTAAAGGGTCTACAACTAATATACACTCAATAGCTAATATATATGCGATTTGAAAATTTGCGCGAAAAATGAATTTCAGCACCTAGAAGTACAAGATCTATATCCACTGTGGTATCTTATCAGTGTAATTGAAATATATATACATATAATTAAATGAGCGTTTATATACATGACAGAAATCAAAATACTTAATTTCATTACGAATAGACAGTATGCTGTGTTAAATAACTATCACAGAGTCTGTCCAAGACCCTGAAAATCTAATCCATCTTGGGGATTTATCAACAAATAAAAAACAAACCAAATGACATCCCTTCTGGGGAACTCATGTTCAGTTCACTCACTCGTATTCATCCACTCATTTAAGTGGACTATATTAGTACAGTAATGTAGGAATAATGCAGCATCTATGGGGCAGGATAGTAAATCTGACGTTGTTCTCTCTTCTGGCTGCCGTCTTCAGTCTCACACAATTTCTGTTTCTTTTTCTGGAAGTCTTGATATCACCATCATGGCAGTTTTCTTTTATTATTTTAGCAAATAGGATTGTAAAAAAGTTTTCCCAACTATGACGACTTCCGCTACCGAGAAACCCAGAAAATGTGAAAAGGATCCATGGGGAACATATTCGAATCCAGCATTAGTATCTTTAAACCCACTTACTCAAAAAGTGCCCATGCAGGTTCCACGTGTGACAACCACACATACTGTAGCGTGTCCTCTCCGTGTGTCCTGACCGGAATGACCCACCCCTCCCTCTGGTGTTGTGACTGCAGCACGGCCATGCCTGAAAGCTGCCCGTCATTCATTCGGTACCGCCATCTGCGGCCCCACCTGGATGAATGGCTTCCCGTGGTTACTGTTGCTGTCCTTGCTGTTTGTGGTCAAAGCAAACAGATAAACCCAAAGGCCGAATGCTGTCAAAAACGGGCTAATGCATGGAAGCTCTGTCTCAGTAACCTCGGCAGACCATGCTTGTGGATGCCTGATGTTCCCACTGATCAGCGTGTGTATGTTGGTGTGCATTTGTGTGTGTGCGAGGGCATGGTGTAATGTCCATGTGTTTGGTTCTTGGCTCAGCTGCACCGCAGTTCGTGATCAGGCCGCGGGATCAGATTGTGGCACAGGGACGCACCGCCAGCTTCCCCTGCGAGACTAAAGGGAACCCGCAGCCGGCAGTCTTCTGGCAGAAAGAAGGAAGTCAGGTAAGGACACATCTTTCTCTTTCATTATTCCCCTAACCTACAGTACTGCTCTCTTGGTTATGTTGAAGCTTTTGAGATAGTGGTTAATGTACTCTACATGCTTCAGGGATGTTTGCAATTGCAGGCAATACAGTTGGTAAATAAATTCTGGAACCCAGCAATGTTCAGTTTTGGGCATGCACAATATATCGGCTACCATACTAGTGATTGTTACGTGTTTATGATGTTCAATAATTAAAGGGATGATACGTAACAATCAGTGAGTCTATTGATGCTGGGTGAATGAGGAGGAGACACATACGCTTGATAAGTGAAAGAAAATATGATAAGTGAAAAAAGTAAGTATTTATTAATGGATAATGTCAAACAATGAATATAAGATGGAAGATAAATGTAATTTTAAATAATTGAATTAAATAAAGAAAAATAGAAGTGTTGCCAAAACAAAGAAATAAATATAACAAAACGAACTAACTAAACCCCAACCCACTAAACTGACTGATCAAAGAAAAATGCAGAAACAAAACCGTAACCTTCAGCACGTAGCTTAACTAAACTTCATAACTACCAAACATAATTACACATGTGGCAACGCCTCCAAAAACTATCTAATACAAAATTATACTAAGCTGCTCGAAATGCTAGAATTCTCGTAAAGTACACACTGTTAGCCATTAGCAAAACAAGATCTCAGGTAATCCAATTCTCATAAAGATCGTTCAAAATCTCACTATACATTAACAAGAGCAGCACCAGTTTAACTGAAATATCAATATCAACAGAGAGAAAACTAGAACACAGCACTCGCAAACGAATCAAGCGGAACAAACAAACAAACAGTCCGACACAAGTGAGGAGGTTGGCAGGCCAAGCACTCCTCCAGAACAGCGCAAGCGCACTGGTTTTATACTGTGCGGACCCGATCCTTATTGGCGCGCTGATTTAGTGACGAAGGTGAATGACAGCTCACCCGACCAATGGTAGCACACCTGAAACAGGATAGGACTACAACAAGAGAGAGAGAAAGAGAGAAGAGAGAAGAGCGCAAAGCAGAAAACAACAAAAAATACTACAAAACATACGTGAAACGTAGCAACGATGATAAAAGTTATTATTGATTAAGGGTGTCACTATTTCGATTTTTAATCGAAATCGATTGTAATTTATGCTCAACTTCGATTATCCAATCAAACAATAGAATCGTCGATGCTGCCACGCCCCCATGTCACATTAGCTTGGCTTGCCAAGTGGGAAAAAAACATGCTTGTTGAAGTGCTTGTTAAACTGCAGACGCAGGAGACCCATCGACAGAGCTTAAATCCTCTCCTCTTTCAATGAAGTCGCCGGTGTGGAAGTATTTTGGATTTTCAGTTAGTTATGTTGACAACGTTCATGTTGTTGACAAAAAAAAAACACAGTTTGCAAGCTCTGCTATGTACGTATTACGGTTTAGATGATAGACGATGGGCGCATCGCGATCCTCCGCCCCGCACCCGTTGCAAATCCGCTCGCGAAAAATACACACTCAGGCCCTGTTTACACTAATATGTCTTTGTTTTTAAATGGCATTTTAGAACGACAACGATCCACATCCACACTGGCGTGTAGCATTTCTGAGCAGCCCTCCTTCCTCACTACCTCTGAAAACGCACATAACGTGACCACACACACTCATTCACACACAGACACAGACGCACACACATTGCCATGCGCTCGAGACAGTGGGTCAAGGCAGTCAGCGGGTCAGTAGACTGCTTCCATCTTTTACTTTCACACAAGTACTTAGTCATTTTAGCGAACACCTCAGATACTGTTGGCTGGTTCCTGTTGGTTGTGCACCTTTTTTACCGACGCCATTATAACGACACAGATCACTGCCTATTCACGAGTCCCACAGAAAAAAGTGATTGACAGGTGGTAATTATGTGTGTAACTTACCTTTCATTTACTGTATGATTTGTTTATGGGTAAAACGAAGACCATGCAAGTCATGTAGCTTAAATGGTAGGCTACAAATAATTAATTTGTTATTAATTCATTAATTATTCATAATCGAAAATCGAATCGAATCGAGACTTTAGAATCGAAAATGTATTCGAATCAAGGATTTGGAGGATCCTGACACCCTTATTATTGATGTTATCATTATTACCCTGATATATTAAAGCTGATTTATTATGGATTATTTCTGCCAGTTGATCGATATTAGATGCTTGCTACTCAACAGAATGTTAGCTAGTCTTCATTGTGCGTCCCTTAAACATTAGGTTTGAATAAAAAAATGGTAAGATGCAATATAGAGAACTTCTAACAGAAAGCCAATGGACGTCATGGCTAATATGATTGGATTTGAAAGCATATACGATCCAAGTTGGACATTGAGCTTTCTCCAATGGTACGTCCATGGACCCTTACATGCATGTCTTGATTTTGCCAAGTCTATGTTGATCCTGGAGCATCATTTTTTGTTCGAAAATGTAATCCATACCCATTCCCTACCCCTAAATCTAATTATTCGCAAAACCAGAGGGCAATAATAGATTGAAAACAGTCATGTAGAATGTATAAACCTAACCGTAAGCCTAAACTTAAAATAAACTGTAAACCTATCCCTTAATTCTGATTGGCTGATTGGAAGGTTGTTCCAGGATTAACATAGATGTTAATCCAGAAATATGTCCTACTTGGTGAAATCAGGTTGGCACCCTTTACAGCTATCAAAATCCACACTACATTCTATTTGCAGAGTGCTGAGTGACAGTTTCAAAAGGGAGTAGGACAGGGGTTTCCAAACTCGGTGATGGAGGGCTGTTGTTCTGCATAGTTTAGCTCCAACTTCCTTCAACACACCTGTTTCTAGTATACCTAGGTTAGATAGAACTTGATTAGCTGGTTTAGGTCTGTTTAATAGGGTTGAAACTAAAATATGCAGGACACTGGCCCTCCAGGACCAATCCCTGGAATAGGGATGAGCCCTTCCGGGAGGAACACATTGTGGGATGCCAAACAATTTCCCTTTGCAAAGGTTCATGGATGCCCAAAAGATCATCAGTTGTAGCCTTCAAAATCCTTCATTCCCGAGGGCCCTTTGAAGTAGCCTATTTTGAGCTCTTCAGTTTGTAATGGCACTTCAATATGGTAGCCTTGATTGTTTTCACTGCGGATGATAGATCCTGTTTGGAATGCACCGTCAGTCTCTAGTGAGTCTGTTAAACTTGTTTAGCTGGCCCAAGGGTGTTTTGAAATGTTTAGGTAGGATTGGAGCTGAACACTCGATTGTGGCCACTTGGGACCAACTTTGCAAACAACCTTAACTGGTTTATTAATCAATGAATACAAGTCATAATTACAGATAGGTCACCTAGCAAAATTGATTTTGCTAAGACACATTTTTATTCTTTATGTGAACAAAATAATCTGTAAACAAAAAGTTAATTCACCAAAAAAAGTTTGTTTTGGTAATCTTCTATCAAAGTCCCCGTATGTTGACTTCAGTTTGACAGCTTTAGCAACAGTACACTCTTATTAGGTACACCTGATCAACTGCTCGTTAATGCAAATTTCTAATCAGTCAATCACATGGCAGCAACTCAATGCATTTAGACATGTAAGCATGGTCAAGACGATCTGCTGCAGTTTGAACCAAGCATCAGAACGGGGAAGAAAAGTGATTTAAGTGACTTTGAACACGGCATGGTTATTGGTGCCAGACGAGCTGCTCTGAGTATTTCAGAAATTGCTGATCCAAAGGGATTTTCACGCACAACCATCTCTAAGGTTTATAGAGAATAGTCAGAAAAAGAGAAAATATCCAGTTAGTGGCAGTTCTGTGGGTGCAAATGCCTTGTAGATGCAAGAGGTCAGAGGACAATGGTTAGATTGGTTTGAGCTGATAGAAAGGCAACAGTAACTCAAATAACCACACGATACAACCGCTCTGAAACAAGTCAAACCTTGACGGCAGTTGGACTACAGCAGCAGAAGACTACACTATGTGTCACTCCTGTAAACTAAGAACAGGAAACTGAGGCTACAATTCACACAGACTCACCAAAATTGGACAATAGAATAGAAGAGTCTCAATTTCTGCTGCGACACTTGGATGGTAGGTTCAGAATTTGGTATCAACAACATGAAGATCCATCCTTCCTTGTATCGACAGTTCATGCTGGTTGTGGTGTAATGGTGTGGGGGAAACTTTCTTGACACACATTGGGTACATTAGTCACCCTTGGGATGTGGTTGAACGGGAGATTCACTTTATGGATGTGCAGCCGACAAATCTGCAGCCACTGCGTGATGCTGTCATGTCGGTATGGACCAAAATCTCTGAGGAATATTTCCAGTGCATAGTTGAATCTATGCCATACAGAATTAAGGCAGTTCTGAAAGCAAAGGAGGGTTCAACCCAGTAATAGTAAGGTGTACCTAATAAAGTGGCCGATGAGTGCATTCTTAACCATGTCCCTTTTACCATTAGTTACCATTACAAGGGAATGATGTGCAAAAAGAAAGCCCCGCCCCCTATTTAATATTCCATTTCAGTTGGATATACATAAAAATACTGATATAAAAGTCTTAGTTTTAGTTTCATCAACTTTCAATTCATGCGAACATGTCAGCATTGTAGCAGCAGGTTTTAGAAACAAATTGAGAAATCCAGGTGGATTTAAGCCTTAATTTCGATATTAAATGCATTCTATTGCACTTTCTGTCCTAGCGTTCCTAAGTAAGATATGAAGGTATTTGTTAAAAAGGCAAAATTAAAGCCGTTATTGAGTCATTAGTGCTGAGAGAAGCCTCTCAGTCACACTTGAGGATAATGGACCCAACATCTATCATGTGTGAGAGGCTAATTAAAAAAAAAAAGAGCGAAAGAAAGAAAGAGAG
The DNA here is from genome assembly GCF_052040795.2 of Danio rerio. Lineage (NCBI taxonomy): Eukaryota > Metazoa > Chordata > Actinopteri > Cypriniformes > Danionidae > Danio > Danio rerio. The sequence goes on from NC_141035.1 coordinate 41,954,100, forward strand.
AAAAAAAAACATCATTTGGAGCATAATTTGGAGCATTAAAGTCATTAGGTGTAATTGAATCCGGCTAATGCCTTTCAGTTTCTGTCGGTCAGCTATGAGGATTCTGAAATCAAAAGAGAGAGAGGGAGAAAATGAAAGGAAGAGTGGTGAGATCTCAAGGATATAAAACCTGAGGTAAATGTGAGGGCTCTGTCAATGATGGCCATTAACCAACCCAGCTTGTTATCTGCTGTAATTAGCAAACGGGCTAAACTGGGCACTGGTGGTGAATTTGCTTTGAATCGCCTGGCCTCCTCCTTTCCAGCAGATTTAATTTTCAAACACAACAGCCATGTCAGACAGAGTGAGTAAACAACGCAGCCCAAAGCAATTACCGGAGTCATTTGGACACAATGGATACTCTCAGTGAGGGGTTACACACAGTCCAACTTAGCAAACCAGTTAGGCAATTTTGAATATTAAAAGTCAATCCACTGTAATTCCTTTTGCAGTTTTATTACTTGATAATACCGATGATTGTTTGCCACCTCTGATGCGTAAAATGTCCACCCTGCAGTTGTCTATTCGAATAGCGGCAGGATTCAGGTTCAAGGTTTTGCCTAGAAATGCTCCTCACTTTTCTTTTCTTTTTTCTCTCTCTTCTTTGTTTGTGTAGAATCTCCTGTTTCCAAATCAACCCCAGCAGCCCAACAGTCGTTTCTCGGTGTCGCCCAGTGGAGATCTAACCATCACTACGGTCCAGCGGGCAGATGCGGGCTATTATATCTGCCAGGCCCTGACGGTGGCGGGCAGCATCCTGGCCAAAGCACAGCTTGAGGTCACAGACGGTAAGCACTGGGGTGGATCTGACCAAAGCAGGGCTTTCTTACCTTGCTTGTGTTTCATTGTGCTGCTTTGTTGGATTTATTTTTTTTTTTTTTGACAATTTTTTGACAAACTTTTTACGAAGAAATACATTTCCTGAAAGTTAATTAAAGTAATTTAGTTTAGGTTATTAAAATTAAGTCAACTAAGTTTTTTTTTTTTACAAAATAATTTATAAAATTAAATAAAAAATATAAAAATATATATAAATATTAATATATATACTGTACATTTTTATTATAAAAATTTTAGTAATTTACGAAAATACAAATATAGAAATAAAATAATTCATTTTTTTTTTTTATTTTATGGTTTATTTTATTTAATTTATTTTATTTAATAATATTTTATTTAATTTAATAATACAATAATTGTTTAATTTAATAATACAATAATAAATATATATATATATATATATATATATATATATATATATATATATATATATATATATATATATATATATATATATATTCATTATTTTATTATTTTATATATATATAATACATGACCTTTAAAAAATAAACAAACAATTGTTACTATTTTACATTAGTAATTAATTAATTAATTAGACTATTAAGTAATTACATATATTTAGTATATGGATTAAAATGTCTGTTTATGACGAATTATGATGCCAGGTCTGTGGTAAAGCAAAAAGAAAAAACTGTTAACAAAAGATAAGTAAACCTGTTGCCTTAAAGGGCCATGAAACCCTCCTCTTTCAGTTCAAGTCTATTTTTCAAAAAATGCTTCATGATGGGCGTGGAGTGCTGTGAGCAGAGGGAGGAGTGGGCGTGGCCAGCAGAGCAGGGGAAAAAGAGGGGAGCGAACAACTGCAGTCAGTTGTCTCACAAAATGAGACACAAACCGGAGGAGATGCATGATTTTATAGTTTACAAAGTAAAACTGGAAAGAAATAAACAGTGAGTAATTTAATGCCCTGCTACATATGTTAGTCATAATTTCATATACACATAAGCACAATTTGTTATTTCGTTAAAAAGATAATCATGTTTATATAAACACTATAAATGAGGAGGACTTATCTCCTCTAGAATCCCCATGTCTGAATGCAGGCACAGTGGATAGCAGTGCAGCAGGTCTCCTGCCATGTCTATTTCTACCATTAACCCTGCCAGTAATGCAGAGGATTTTAGACATAGGCAAACACAGCAGCACTGATATAGGCGACATGTCTGAATGGTAACGAACTCAACTGATAAAAGAAAAAGTCAGCCATTTTTCAATTCACTTACAGCTCTCTCGACAAAAGTGCTTGCTGCAAACCAACAGCTTTGCTGTATCAGCCCTGACGCCATCACGGGAAAAAGCATGCAACAAACCCTGTGGATGATGGAAACAAGCACAAATGACCCCTCATGAATGGCTAAATACTGCGTGCCGTGCGAAGGGGGTAAAGAACAAATGAATGAACAAATTCTATTGCACAAATAGAATAATGGGATTTTAGTAAGAATAACTATTGTTATTGACAGTATAAATGAACAAAGATAAACACAATCCTACTAAATAAATAAAAAAACGTAAAAACAAGGGGACATTGTGTACTGTCTGCTAAAAGTAGGTCTTTTGGTTTATGTGTGAGTGTAATAAGACTATGTGATATGATGTGTGTGTGTGTCGGCGTGACATGATGGAGTGTTGTTCATCTGACGGGACAGTTTTGGACAGCGTGAAGGCCTTGGTGTCGTCTGGCAGCAGACATTTTTCATCAAATCTCTCCTTGAACCCGTCCGGCTCCCATCGCCACCTCAAACAGCCACTAAATCACACTCTTCCTTCAGCGCAGGTGTGGCCGTGACCCTCCTCCTCTACTGTTCCTGTCATCTCTCTTCACTGTCATCTTCCACCACACCTCACACACACACACACACACACATTGGTTTTCTATCTTAGTGAGGACATTGCATAGACCCTATTGTTTTTATACAAGGTTAATGACGGTCATGATATTTCACATTCATTCTCTCATTCCTTCATTTTTTTTTTCTGGAGCTAACAGAAATGGTGTAAACATACATATTAAAAAGTGGTAATATATAATTAAGATCCTTTTTCCATGTCAGTAATGCAGTAAAGTTTCAACGGCTTATTTTTCCACTTGCTCTTAGAGAAATGTTTAGCAAAACAAAGCTAATGGTTTATTCCTTCTCACATGTTCTATGTTGGCAGATGCACTGAAGCCCCACTTGAAAACTCCCAACAAAGAAAAGCATCAGATTTTCATGATATGTCCCCTTTAAGACAAGACCGCCTCATTTTCCATGCTTTACAATCAAACATAACAGCTGTCTTATCTCTTAAAGGAATTACATTCTGAAGACGTAGTTGAAAAGTTCACGCAAACTGACTTTCTGTTACTTTTCCCCTTTCAAGTGAAGCTCTCTTACACAACGCAACACAAATATTTTATTGCCAAAGCTTTTTTTTTTCATTTCAAGCATGTGAAGTTTTCAAGGACGCTTGTTTTCACTCCCCTCTCCGAGCTGAGATGAAGTTTTCCTCCTGTCAAGAGAAGTTCAGAGAGACGTGCTCCTGTAATATTCAGAATTCAGGGTCGTCAGGCTCGCTATTCATTTCACACAGCGAGGCAGAATCAATGCGGAGCGGCGCGAGCTCAAGGCCACATTCCAATTCAGCTCTTAATGTGGATCCGGAGGCAACACAAGTGCTTTTCAGATGACATTTATCTTTCTGCCAGTACTTTTTTTTTTGTATGGGGACATGGAGGCCTTCATTTGTCGGGTGCGGAACGTGTAGGCTGACATATGAATGAGGGGAAATGAAAAGAGAGTGGCAGCGAGTGGAATAATAGAGCTTTAACCAGTTGAAAAAAAAATAAAGAAATAAATGAAAAATCTTTTAATTCTGTTTATTCAAGCAAGGTTAATGCTAAATATTTGCACAAATTTGTTAGCGTCATAAAATCTTAGGTGGAAGAAGGGTTATTTGGTTATTTGATACAGATGTTGCCGCCTTTGTTGAATATACATTAATTAAAAAAAAACAATATATGTATTTTTTTATGTATTATTATTATTATTATTATTATTATTATTATTATTGATGAAATAAGCAATATATGTGTTGTTTGTTTATTTATTATGATTAAAAATAAAAAATATATGTGTTGTATTTTTATTTATTTAGTTATTATTATTATTATTATTATTATTATTATTATTATTATTATTATTATTATTATTATTATTATTATTATTATTATTGATACAAATTAACAATATGTGTGTTGTTTTTTATTTATTTATATATATATATATATATATATATATATATATATATATATATATATATATATATATATATATATAATAAACTAAATAATAAATAATAAATAATAAACTAAATAAATTAACAAATAAATTTCAGCTAGGTGTCAATTTTTAAAAAAGAAGTAAAAAAAGAAGTAAAATCATACACAAGTAACTTGGAAATGTTTCTTTTTTAATTTACTAGAATTATACAATTATTTAGCTGTATAGACAGAAAATATTATTTATTGTGTGTTTATATAATGTAGCGCATTTATTATGTTTGGCCATAAGCTCTTCACTATCATGAGGGGATCTCTGCCACACCACCATCAGTGTGCAGCATTCATTTGGATGGTGCGACAGCAGCCACAAAACAATGGCGCCAGTGTGCTCATCAAACACCAGCTATAGACTGATTTCACGCAGCCACCATTTTAAAAGCGAATTTGAGGCTGCGGTGGGAACAAACCCGGAAGTATTGCCACACAAGAGCATTGTGTACTTGGCTGTTTATCTTATCAGCGAAGCGAAAGTGACACAAATTTATTATTTCACCACCTTCCGAGTGACCCGAAGGTCCGTTCTGAATGGATAGTGAATATCAGAGCTCATTTTCAGCTAAGTTAAGAGAAATGGCACTAGTTAGTTAACGCTTCTTTCCCAAGCACACGTTTTACATGCCATTTATCAAACTCAAGCTAATGAACTGATTCTTTCACTATCTTAGACTTGTCATGATACTAAATTCATTCATTCATTCATTTTCTTTTCAGCTTAATCCCTTTATTAATTTGGGGTCGCCACAGTGGAATGAACTTCCAACTTATCCAGCATATGTTTTACGCAGCGTATGCCCTTCCAGCTGCAACCCATCACTGGGAAACATCCATAAACACTCATTCACACACACACATACACTACAGACAATATTAGCTTATCCCATTCACCTATACCACAGGCCTTTGAGCTGTGAAAGAAACCGGAGCACCCGGAGAAAACACTGGAAGAACGTGCAAACTCCACACAGAAATGTGCTACCCACTGCGCCACCGAAACGCCCATGATACTGATTTTCCCGCTAACATTTAAGCACCGTTCAGTGCTTAAACACTGCTGATTTGCCAAAGTATGCACCAGTGCTCAACAGAAAAGACTGTGATTGGCCGTGAAGGTCATCAGTTCACCACTCTTTACCTACGTTTACTGAGTACGACTGATCGACTGATCTTTGCGGCTTTAACATGCTCCAATACACTCAATGAAGAGCGACACAGGTAGGTCATGTGATCATGACAAAATGGTGGATGTAGTACGTCCGAGTTCCATTCATACTGTTTACATTGATACTGTACAAAGCGTACTTGTCTAGTGGTCAAGTAGTCAATTTAAATGTAGTCCCTACTAAGTAGTAGGGGATTTCAGACTCAGCCATTGTTCTTCAGGCAATTTTCTTTTTCGCTCAGTTTTTTGATGAAACTCTCTGTTTTAGACATGTCCCTTCAGCAAGGATCAGATCCAACTCATTTAATTCAACTGTGCTCTAGTCAAGTTCAAGTGCAGTAAAACCTGACTCTGTAGAGCGCATGCAGCTTTAATCCAGATCCAGCCATTCTGCTCCATCAGTCTCCATATCTGCACACGCGTCTCTAGGGTTTAAACTGGCCTGATGGATGCGCCAGCAAAGCACTCTGGGGTTTAACCTCAGCGCGCCGTAATCCACATTGATGAATTAGGATGGCAACTCTTCATCCCTGAGCCCAAATGAGGCATTCCGATGGAGATTTGGACAATATAAATACCATCCTTTATTCAGAGCGAGACAAATAGTAACGCGACAGAGAATGAAAGAGGACTGCGTTTGAAGCTGTATTTAAGGGTTAGAGGTGCTGTCTGTAATTAGAAGGCTCTGGCTTTTTCCTCATTAATTCACACCTGCTAATTAAAGTGTCCTTAGAGAGGCAGGAGACAGGACACGGGTGTGATTATTGTATTATTATTAGAGAAATAACTGCACGGCGCATCTCAAGGGGCTTTTGATGCCTGTTTGTAGATTCAAATACACTGTGAGGGACACATTCCCACAGAGATGATTTTTAGATAGTTTTTGTTTATAAATGACTCTCGATTTAATGTTGTAGTTTAAATCAAGTTTGTATATTCTTTTTAATCGATCATGGATTCATTTTTAATCATTTTTGGAAAAAAAATTACAAATATATTTATATATAGTGAGTTGTTTTTTATTAGTCGTAATTATAGTTTTATTGTTATTAATATTATTATTTTGTTACTATTATTATTATTTAAAAAAACAATATATGTGTTGTATTTTATTTATCAGTTATTACTATTATTATTAGTATTGTTGTTGTTGTTGTTGTTGTTGTTGTTGTTGTTCTTGTTGCTGTTGTTAATGTTGTTCTTGTTGTTGTTGTTAAAAATAAACAATATATGTGATGTTTTTTATTTATCAGTAATTATTATTAATATTATTATTATTAATATCATTATTATTAAAAAAAACAATATATGTGTTGTTGTTTTTTATCAGTAATCATAATTATTATAATTATTGTTTTTATTATTATTATTACTACTACTACTACTATTAAAAATAAACAATAAAACAATGCATGTGTTGTTTTTTATTTATTGGTTATTATTATTATTATTATTATTAATATTATTATTATAAAATAAACAATATGCATTATTATTATTATTAGTAGTAGTAGTAGTATTACTATTAGTATTATTAATAAAAATAAACAATATATGTGTTGTTTTTTATTTATTTTTAATTATTATTATTATTATTATTATTATTATTATTGATACAAATAAACAGCATGTGTTGTTTTTTATCTATTATTATTATTAAAATAAGCAATATATGTGTTGTACTTTTTAGTCAGATTATTGTTATTATTATTATTATTATTATTAAAACATTTAAAATATATGTATTTGTTAGTATTAACTATAATAAATAAATAAATAACCAAACTTAAGCTAGGTGTCGCTTTTTTATTTTAACACTGATGAAATAATAAAAGTAAAAAAGCAGTACACTTCAAATTTAAATATAAAACCTTTAATTCAGACTCGATACTACAATTGCACTGGTTTCCAATGAAAACACGGTGAAAATGGATGGAGCTCTTTTTATAAACACCAAAACGCTGTTAACCTGTCATTATACAGTAAATGACACAAAACACAAAAAAGTGAACTAACCCGTGAGCTCCAGGATGGTGGGTTTGTGTTTGGAGAAGCAGTTTACGAGGGAACGTTTTCTCTTAACCAGCATGAGATGTTGAAGCGACCACACTCTCTATGATAGTCAGATCTATAGTAATACATGAAACTTTACTTTGACTCTGGTTCCTAAATGAAGCACTAAATGCAAGCTACAAAACCACCTCACTGCCACATCAGTGAGCTGGAAACCAAGACTCAGCGTTTTTCCAGTTTTTCCCAGAATGCTTGGGGGGTAAACGCTACCCTGCGGTGCGACCACGAAATGTGCATTTAACCTCCATACGTACAGGAATAAGGCAATCATGGCTTCATCCTGCTTCCTGCGCCGCAATGTTAATGTTTCCAGACACTTTTAATGACGACCGTGTTCTGTGCTGAAGCCGTGATGTAAGAAGTGCTGTTAGCGTCATGATGTCAAAAGAGAATATATTAGGCCAAATGGACAAATCGAATGCTTTCATTTCAGTTGTGAAAACTGGAACCAACCGAGAGCCGAGGTTTAGATATTAGCATTCGTGATGCATGTTGAGACATTGGAGGACATCACACAGGACATTTTTCAGATCTGTCTTGTGTTCTGGACATATTCACACTGATCCTTCTTTCTAATTATTTCCTGTTCTCTCTCCTCTGTCTCGTGCCACAATTTAATTTGTTATGTTGTCTAATCAAATAGTAGCATAGGCGGCCAAAATTAATATAAAAACGGATTACTTTGTCTCTCGCTGTTAAAGGGGTTAGTTCACTAAGATATATGAAAACAATTTATATTGTGGTCCGTTTGTGGTACAATACGAGTTTGCACACTTTTATGTCACAGTTTCCACTGTGTTTCCACCTAGCACAACAAAAGGGTACCAAAAGGTGGAGCTACACGCACAGCTAAACGCTATTGGCTTACAGAGAAACATCACTAGTGTGTGCACAAGCCAGGAGAATGAAAACAAAGGAAGCGACAATTTTAAATACACAGCTGAGACATTACATTGTATTCATAAATACATATAATATAAACCGTGAGCTCAAACAAGCCTTGTCATCGTCTTGATGAACACCCACAAAGCCAAGAAGAACAGCACAATTTGCTGTGCGTCCTGTTGTTGTTTACGAGGTCGCCTAAAAGCATGTGTAGTTTCACTTTCTCCAGAGAGCTTGCGTGTGTTCGTAGTGCATCTATATGTGAAATAACAAACTTCTTGAGCTCATGATAATAAGATGCACAAGATTATTGAAGTGCTTCTGACATCCGATCCTTTCAGAAACGGACAAACGCGAGACTGATGCACCAAAAAACAAAGGATAAGCCTGAAAAAAAAAAAACAAAGGAGCGATTGATTCTTTTAGCAACCTAAATGTCATGTCATTTCAAACCTTAAGACCCTCATTTTTGTAAACAAAAATTAAGTTTTTAACTATTAATTAATTAATTTTAGATGAAATACAAGAGCTCTTTCTGAAATGTGTTTCTATACAAAATGTCACCAAAAATTATTATTATTATTATTATTATTATTATTATTTATTTTTTATTTTATTTATTTATTTTATTTATTATTTTTTTTACCCAGATCTATATAAACAGGCATTGTACATAATTGTTTACAAATCCATTATGGAAAACCTTGTATATTTCAAGTATACTGCTGTTATGAAAATATACCCCACATCTGCACTTTCATGAATTTCCTCATCAATATGAGTAAGAGGTTCATTTCAGTCTGTAAGGATTTTTAGAAATATGGACGTATTTACACAATAACAGGGTATTAAAACTACACTGGGGTAAAGGCACACATGGGAAGATCTGGTCTTAATTCTTGTTCTTTCCCCTTTTTTTCTTTCTGGTTTAGTGTTGACCGATCGCCCTCCACCCATCATCCGGCAGGGTCCAGCTAACCAGACTCTTGGTGTAGACAGTGTGGCTCTTTTGAGGTGCCATGCATCCGGAGAACCAGTCCCAACCATCAGCTGGCTGAAGGACGGGGTCAGTCTGCTGGGCAAAGACCCTCGGATGTCCCTGCAAGACCTCGGCAGCCTGCAGATCAAGGGTTTACGGGTGAGCCTAAACACTTGTATTTCTTTATTTCTATATTATTTAACTTTATTTTACTTTACTTTGTTTTGTTTTATTTTATTTTATTTTATTTTGCCTTCTGCATTTGGCAAAGTTGGGTGCATTAAAATATACAAATGCAATTAAATATTTAATATAAAAAGTTGCAATACATGGTTTTAATCCCAGCTATTAATGACCAGTTTTTATTTTTGCCTACTCAGTACATCCCTTCTATGAATGTTCAGATATATATCTGTCATTGTGTATTTCTAAGACCATTTGTGTATGATTGCGTGACTATCCGCTGTCAGAAATGCCTTCGTCTAAGTGTGATGTATAAGCTCAGCAAAATTCAATCAGATATCGGTAAGACATAACAGAGACGGGCAGAGGGAATCATATTGCATTACGGGGATGAATGGGAAATATTGATTTTGGTAAATTGTTTGATACTATCACTTAGGGATGCGACAGCTCTCCCAAGAATCATTTACGGAAGGCTGGACGAGCTCCAGCTGCACACACATTTGCACACGCACGCACAAACAAACACACTTTTAGGGCCATATTGAATTTAAAGTCCCCAAGCCCTCCCCATCAGCTCGGGATGGAATAACCATTATGGCTGACAGTGCTGCCCACCTCTGACATTTTATCTAATAAATGGATGTGAGGCGTCCTGATGAAAGGCAACAAACAACGGGGAGAGCGTCCCAGAAAGGTAAAGAGGGGGGGTATCTGCCAGCTGTCAGCGGTCCAGAGAGTTTCAGCGACTACCCCTTTAAATGAATTAGTCTGCCTCTCATTGCGGTTAGTGGGTTGGTTTGTGAATTTGCCAGCAAGGATAAAAGCTGGCTGAAGGGTGCGGAAAATAGAATATATCTACCATATTAGTGTCAACGCCAAACTGAATGTGGCCGAGGTTACCGTACCCCTGGGATCGAAAGCTTGAGCTTACTGTTCATCTAATTAGCCATTTAGTCAATTCCCAATGTGTGATGATTTGAAGAGTAGCGCCAAATATATACTTCTGCAAGGAATGATCATCGTACCCCAAAGTGCTTCCCCTGCACATAGCCAATGCCACTGTCATTAAGTTGCTGCTTTGGCAATAATTTTGCTGAAACATAAGTAGGCAGTGGCAAATATATTTTGCTGCAGCCCAGAGACACACAAATCAGAGGGATTTGCAGATTTGGAGACATCTAAGTGGTAGGACTTTCACCAATGCAGGTTAGGAGACCTTTAAGTGGGAGGGGATTACACCAAAGCAGATTTGGAGACCTCTATGTGGGAGGACTTTCACCAATGCAGGTTAGGAGTCCCCTTAAGGGGGGGGGGAGGACTTTACACCAAAGCATGTTGGGAGAACTCTATATGGGAGGGACTTACACCAGTCAAGGTTGGGAGACATCTTGGTTGGAAGGATTAACACCAAAGCAGGTTGGGACACCTCTAAGTGAGAGGGACTTACACCTGTGCAGGTTGGGAGAACTCTAAGTGGAAGGGATTTACACCAATCCAGGTTGGGAGATGTCTTGGTAGGAGTGACTTACACCAAAGCATGTTGGGACATCTCTAAGTGAGAGGGACTTACACCTGTGCAGGTTGGGAGAACTCTAAGTGGAAGGGATTTACACCAATCCAGGTTGGGAGATGTCTTGGTAGGAGTGACTTACACCAAAGCATGTTGGGACATCTCTAAGTGGGAGGGACTCACACCAATGCAAGTTGAGAGAACACTAAGTGAGAGGGACTTACACCAAAGTATGTTGGAGTACCTCTAAGAGGGAAGAACTTACACCAAAGCAGGTTAAAAGACATCTAGGTTAGAGGAACTTACATCAAAGCAAGTTGGAAGACCTCTAAGTAGAATGAACTTACATCAATGCAGATTAAGAGACCTATAAGTGCTAGGAACTTACACCAATCCAGGTTGGGAGACATCTTGGTTGGAGGGATTAACACCAAAGCAGGTTGGGAGACCTCTAAGTGGGAGATACTTACACCAGTGCAGGTTGGGAGAGTGGTAAGTGGGAGGGAATTACACCAAAGTATGTTGGAGTACATCTAGGAGGGAAAGACTTACACCAATCCAGGTTGAAAGACCTCTAAGTGGTAAGAACTTACACCAATGTTGGTTGGCAGGCCTCTATGTGGGGGAGACTCACACCAAAGCAGGTTGGGAGACATCTTAGGAGGAGGGACTTAGACCAAAGCATGTTGGAAGACCTCTAAGTGTGAGGGAATTACACAAAAGAAGGTAAATTCACCTGTTTTGTTTCTATTTTTCAGCTCTCTGATTCTGGCATTTATACTTGTGTGGCTGCAAGTTCTAGTGGGGAAACATCATGGAGTGCTTTCTTGGAGGTCAAAGGTACTTGTTTGAAACTGTACACATTGTTAGTAATTTGGTTCTTCTAGAAACAGTTTGATTTCCTGATTATTTTGTCTTTCTTCAGAGGCTGGGAGTCTTGTTGTAGTTAAAGATCGGGATGAGAACGAGCTTCCAGGACCTCCTTCCAAACCTCAGGTCACAGATGTCACTAAAAACAGCGTGTCATTATCCTGGCAGCCAGGCCTTCCCGGAGCATCAGCCATTTCTACATATGTCATAGAAGCATTCAGGTACAAGTTGTGTATTAATTTAATTGGTTTTGCCTTTAGGGGAGTGTTCATAGTTTTACTGAAAGATCATTTGTTTAAGTACTCAACCAAACCAAAGTTCTCTCAAAGTAGATGACAATTTTAGTTGGCAACAAGGAGGATTTATGTTGAAAGAATCTTTTCAATCTATTTCCAGATGATTTAAAACATTGAAAATGTATCTCTAAACACATTTGGAGGGTACAAAAAACATGAACAGTATAGATTGTGACCTACAACCTCAAACTGGCACAATATTATCGACTGTCCTTGTGAATTGCAACCACTAAATGTTGTGACTGAATAACTCTGACATCACTGTCCCTCATTTGCATGCAGCCAATCGGTGAGCAACAGCTGGCAAACTGTTGCCGATCACGCCAAGACAACGCAGTACACCATTAAGGGTCTCCGCCCTAACACCATCTACCTGTTCATGGTGCGAGCGGTCAACGTCCAAGGCCTGAGCGACCCAAGCCCCATGTCTGAACCCGTCCGCACTCAAGGTATCTATATCTGTCATTGTCTGTATATTCTATTTAGAACTCAATACAATGTAATATCATGATTGTAGACAACAAAATGATCACAGTTATCATTTTTCACGATTAGCTAATCGCAGGATTTACCATGAGTTATCTAAATCCCAATAATCAATCACTGTTTTAATGATAATGAAAATTTGAAAGAGTTTTACAGAGCATCAGACAATTTACAATCATCTACCTTGAAATTGGTGACCACCGCACCAATTCTAATTATGAAAACAAATGGTTTCCGTAACAACAACTTCCAATTAAATCCTAGCTCTTGCTAAAGAACAAGATTTAGATACCACACAGTCTAACACTGCCATACACTCATTAGAAACAGAGGCTGTATATAACGTACAACAAACACAGTCTACTTTTGGAGTGTACAATTGAGTTAGAGCCCTGGTTGCTACCTTAATGATCATTACGTCGAGAAAAAAAAGGACTGGAAAAAGATTCGATTAAGGTGCCACACTTCTCCGGATGTTCATTAGGGGTGACTGATTCTTAGACCTTGGGCTGGATGTAACCTCAGTGGTTGGGTTGAAGCTGTGCTGGAGTCGGTGCGAATGACTCCTCGTCGCTCTTTTAGGGGATTAAATTGTATTTAAGGGATTACGTTGTACTGGACAGTAATTTGGCACTGTTGGAGCTCTATAAGAGGTTATAGCACTGGCCTCTGTGTGTCTCTCTTTACAGATATAAGTCCTCCAGCGCAGGGTGTGGATCACAGACATGTGCAAAAGGAGCTGGGAGAAGTTATTGTGCGGCTACACAACCCTGTGGTCCTTAGCCCTACCACCATACAGGTCACATGGACGGTAAGACGCTCTATTATTGGATGGAGCTGTTGTAAATGCTTTAGCATGTTAACTGAGAGTAGAGAGATGTTGTAGTGTGTAATTAGAATTGAACAATGTTGTGTTGTAAGCAAGTTTTGTTGCTGAAGTTGCAGAGGGTGAGTGAACTATGATTAGACAAAGGGAAAGCATGACTTTACCTTGATTGGACTGAGGTTTAAGCATGAGAACTGTGTATGATATGTAGTAATATACAGACAAGATGCCTCAGCATTAAAATTCTATCGTCATACTGTATATTCAATTTCTTATTCTTTGTCAATAAAAAGGCAAATTTTGTCCATTATTAGCATTACTATGGACCACATTTGCTTATGTATTATAGTAAAGTAAAATGAAATGTAAATTTTTATTTTTATTTAATATTTACTTTATAATACTACAATTATTAAATTACAAATTAAATTAAATAATTTAATTAAAATTAAATTAAAAGATAAAATAAAGTAATAAATAAATTAAACTAAATTAAATAAAAAATAATAAATTACGTAAAAATAAAATAAAATACACTGAAAATGAAATGAAAATAAATTTATTTAATTTAATTTAATACTGAAATAATTTTATTGCAAATAAAATAAAATAACTAAATTAGAAGGTAAAATAGAGCAATAAATAAATTAAATAAATTAAATAAGATAAAAAAGTAAAAAGTAAAAAAAATGGAAAATAAAATAAATAAACATAAATAAAATGAAAAAACTAAACCTGTAGTTAAATAAAAATCTTTAATTTAATACTAAAACAATTAAATTCCAAATTTAATAAAATAATTAAATTAGAAGATAAAATTAAGCAATAACTAAATTTAAAAATTAAAAAAATAATACAAATTAAAAAGTAAAAATAAATAAAATGAAATAAAATACAATTGTAATTTAATGAAAATAAATTTAATTTGAGATATATATATATATATAGCTATATATATATAAAAGAAAGAAAGAAGAAAGAAAAAAAAGAAAGAAAGAAAGAAAGAAAGAACGAAAGAAAGAAAGAAAGAGAGAAAGAAAGAAAGAAAGAAAGAAAGAAAGAAAGAAAGAAAGAAAGAAAGAAAGAAAGAAAGAAAGAAAGAGAAAGAAAGAAAGTTTCTCAACTTGCTTGTTGTCTCCATTTCCCACTGCAGTCTTCTCTCACTGATATAAACACTTCAAAAGAGTTTATTGTTTGTTGAATTGCATTAAAATGGAGATTTTACAGCTCTGGCTTTGTCACATTAGTTGGTAAGCACTCTCCTGCGGTACATCAATGATTGCCATCAACAATCATTACAGAGACAAATATAAGCGTCTGTCTGTTGGGCCTAAATGGAGGATAGACTAGTTTTCAGCGGCATTTCTCTCATATGAATTATCCATAAATCATCAGCCTACTCTCGCGCTAAACGTAGGTGGTGTCAAGAAAGCTTTTACGACCCTGAATCATTCAATTAATGAAAGTTAAAATGCGTAGGAAGGATGCCCATTGGGCTGATTTACTCCACGTGTAGGGAGGAAAAAGCAGATGTTTAATATCTCACTCTGAAAGCCAGACTCTGCTGTAAGCAGGACATTAATGTGAGTTATACACTCGGTAAATACAGCTAAAAAAAGAACGAGGCTCTCAACAAATGAACGGTCTTGTTAAGGATTTTGTTGATTTGAGAATCCGTTTCTTCTTTGATCCTTTTGCCGAGATATTCTTATGTGTATATTTGTACATATGTGTTTATTTCGTCGCAGCTGGACTTTTATTTGTCATGTTTGTTTTAATTTAGATGTTATTTAGCTGTATATTGTTATTGGCTTATGTAAAGCATTTCGATCAAAGGGTTTTGATTGGTTGAGCATGTTGCTGTATGTAAATTGGAGATGAGGTTGGAAATTTGGGACGATTTGTTTGTTTTTCCTTTCTTCGGTTGAACCATGCTGGTCTAAGCTGGTTTGGTGCAGGTCTAAATCGCCGGTCAAAAGCTTGGATTACTGTTTTTATGCACTTGTTTGTTAAAAAATAGAGTAAAACTAAAATACTGTAAAATAGTATTGCAATGTAAAGTCACACTGTAAAAACAATAAATCTACAGTCGCTTACTGGGTATTTTGGTAGCCAGGAAGACTGAATTTACAAGCGCAATATAAATCAATGATTACAATATAC
This sequence comes from Danio rerio, assembly GCF_052040795.2. Classification (NCBI taxonomy): domain Eukaryota; kingdom Metazoa; phylum Chordata; class Actinopteri; order Cypriniformes; family Danionidae; genus Danio; species Danio rerio. The sequence goes on from NC_141035.1 coordinate 41,969,758, forward strand.
TGTAAAATTTACAGTAACTTACTGGCAATTTGTGGTTGCCAGTTTGACTATCCGCTTGTTAAGTCGTGACGTATGGAATGCTGTATTCGGGTTCAAGCTGCTACGCATTTGAATTGAGAAAATATTTGTTTATGACCACTTCTTAGTCATATCACACATTAAAGTGAACTTCTCTGGAGAAGTCTCTAGTCTCTGGACTTGCTGCATCGCTGACACCAATATTTTAACAATTGATAAAAATCACTTTCTGGTCATCAGATATCAGGCATGGATAAATATATTACTATCTATGTTTTTAAAAGTATTACATTGCTTTGCACACATTTATTATTACCGTTTGTTGAGTCTCCCCATACAGTTTAATATGGTGCTTGGACCCGGAAGCCGCTTTGTGTGACGTCACATGGATAAATGTACAACTGCACTGTGTAATTGGAGTGTAAAAATACAGCACAATTGTAGGTATTTATTTAGTGTGAGCTTTGTAAATTTACAGTAGCTTACTGTGAACCAAAATTTCCAAGAACTTACTGTAAATATTGCAGTACATTTTTACAGTGTACTTTGTTTTGCTGTTTGTGTCTAAATTTTGAAATGCTATTTATTTCCATTTTAATTTAGTTATTTTTTTTTTTTGCTTTTGTATCTGGTGTTTTGTTTTTTTGTTTGTTTTGTTTTTTGTTTGTTTATTGCTTGTTTGTTTTGTTTTGTTTTGTTGTTAGTTTTTTGTTTTGTTTTGTTTTGTTTTGTTTTGTTTTTTGTTTTTTGTTATGTTATGCTATGTTATGTTATGTTGTTATGTTATGTTATGTTATTATTTTTTTATGTTTTGTTTTATTTTGTTTTGTTTTGTTTCGTTTCCTTTCCTTTCGTTTCATTTCATTTCATTTCTTTTTTTTTCTTTTTTTTCTTTTCTTTTCTTTTCGTTTCGTTTAAAATAAATGACTTCTTTCAAATTAAAATAGGGTCTTGAATCATTCCTTAGCACACTTGTCCCCCCCCATCCCCCCCCCCCCCCCCTCCCCCCCTTTCCCTTGCAGCACTCACATATCTTTACCTTTCGAGCCGGAACACGCTTACATCATTGATGATGCGACTGTTCAGTTTAACAGAAGAGAAGCACTCCCGCTCAGCACAGTGTAGATTGCTTTAGTTATATTGTTTTGTATTACTTTTTTTGTCATTCGGGATGAAGTGACTTATAAAAATATTTTGCCGAACAGATGCTCCTCGTGCTGCAGTTATTAAGTTTGCTGAAGGTGGCAGCTGATGTGTAGTAAGAGGTTTGTATCTTTAATAAGCCATGGCAGCTCGTGTTTATTGAAAAGTAAAACTTATTAATAGCTCCATATGAAACAGTCCCTTAAAAGTCATGTTGTTTCTTTAGTTTGGTGCTCATGCGCAATTTGCAATTACACTAAATGCATGAGCCTAACTGAACCGCGATCTGGCTCACCTCTTCTATCTGGGCTAGTGCTGGCCAATTGAGCCGCACCTGGGCCCAATTCGGAGCACTCACACTTGTCTAGCAAACTGTGAAACACGCCCAGGCATGGTTCGGATAGCCTAGAGTGAGTAAGCCCTTACTCATTAATTAGTGTTACGGTTTCGGGCGAATGTAAGTAGGAAGGTAGTAAATATATAGCACAAAATTGATAGTATTTGAAGTGTTTGTTACTGTAGGTGCTTCATATAGTTTAAAAATGCTAAATATTACTTTTCTTATCTTTTGACATACTGTGTTTTCACATAGTTAATAATAGAGAAGCTTTTGATTTCATCTTTATATTTTGGGTGACTTTAATTCTACATACTCGTTTTGACTCCAGTTTTTGAAATGTCTCATCCCCTCAGGTTGACCGCCAGTCTCAGTTCATCCAGGGCTACAGGGTTTTGTACAGGCAGATGTCAGGCCTGTCTTCTCCAGGAGCCTGGCAAACTCAGGATGTGAAAGTCCCCTCAGAGAGGAGCATGGTGCTCTCGGCTCTAAAGAAAGGCATCGTCTACGAGATCAAAGTGCGTCCATATTTCAATGAGTTTCAGGGCATGGACAGCGAATCCCGAACCGCAAGAACAACAGAGGAAGGTATAAAATTTAACTTCTTTTATGTAATAAAACTGTGCTGTGTGCAATGGTGTAAAGTAACAAATTGCATATTCTCGACTGTAATTGAGTAGGTTTTTTTTCAGAAATTTAAGTAGTTTAGCAATAAAAAATGACTGCTTGACTGCTACCTTTTCAGTTTTTTGGTTTGAAGAACTTCCAATTATAAGAGCTGCGAGAAATCCCTTTATCACTTGCTTTATACATTAGGAAAATAACATTACACTTGGTGTTTTAGTGTGACATTAGTACCTTCAGCATATCTGTGGCCAAAATTGTTCCTCCTTGTTGTTTATCCTACGGCCGTGTGTCTCAACCATGTTCCTGGAGAACCACCAACGCTGCATGTTTTGGATGTCTCCTTTGTCTGCCACACCCATTACAGGTCATTCAGTCTCTGCTAATGAGTTAATGATCTAAATCAGGTGTGTTTGGTTATGGAGAGATTTGCAGAGCTCTTGGTTCCCAAAGAACGTGGTTGAGAAATACTGCCCTACAGTACAGTGATATTCAACAATATATGTAATATTGCTGTGGAAAGTTTTTGTAGTTTTTCATCGTTTGTTGAACGTAATTTGTTAATAAGTTAATAAGCTAATAAGTTCCCTGAATGACCTGGAAGGAAAATAATACAGTTTA
>NC_141035.1:41975000-42007500 GCF_052040795.2 Danio rerio
TATTTACTTATTTATTTAAAAATAAAGTTAATGCTAAACTTTAAATTCAGTTTTTGTCTAATTTAAATTTTAATATCCTGCCAAAAAATCTGATCCCAAGACACCACCTTGGATTACTGTAGCTCAGACAGACAGGTTGTTACTAAAACTTGACCAATGTCCAGGATTCACGGCAGTGCATTTGAGATGTTTTCCCAGATGTAAGGGATGGCTGCTACCACACATAAATCTTGCAAAAAAATGCCTTTTTGAGAATCGTTTTTTAAACGGCATATGGAACTCTGGAGACATAAATTCACACACACACTCACACAAGCACAGAAGGTTTGCTGATTAAAGTCTGAGCTCAATGACAGGCTCATTTGTTAGCCAGAGTGTCCACGGAGAGCAGTATCTCGTCTTCACACACCAGCTCGGTCTCCTGAAGCCCCTACACCTGCATGTCATCGCTATTACCAGAGCAAGACAAAACAGCGGGTCCCCTGGCGGAGCTGCATCACGGGGCCCACAGGTCGCGATAGCCCTCTTTTGTGTCGTGTTTTGCACTGTGTGGTGCTTGAGAAGGTTTGTCAGAGTCACAGAAGAGGATGATTTATTGGCCATTGTCTGATTAGACAATTATAGCTTCTCTCTAGAGCTCGCCACTTCCATTTCTGCTCTCTATTTCCTCTTTTCATCCACTTTGAGCAGAAAACAGCAAAAGTGTTTTCATTTTATTTAGTCTTTTTACAGAAGTGCTGAATTTTGCTGAGTTTAACCAATTCTGTAGCCAGCTCTAGTTTGCTCTATGATCATTGTTACCATAGCAAAAATCAGTTTTTATAAATAATAAAAAGTGGTATTGACTGTGAAAAATAAAGATAAAATGAAGTCCAAAAAGCCGAGGCAGTGGCGCAGTAGGTAGTGCTGTCGCCTCACAGCAAGAAGATCGATGGGTCGCTGGTTCGAATCTCGACTCAGTTGGCGTTTCTTTGTGGAGTTTCATGATCATATTTTATTTTGCTAAAATAAGCATAATCTAGAGGCCTTTACCTTCATATAAGCCACTTCTGACACCAAATGATCAACTAGAAGTCCAGTTATTATTGTTGTTCCTAAAACTTGAGTAGGCAACAAGACTTTTGTCAGGTAGTGTTCAATACACCACAGTTTACTGTTGTAAAAACTATTGTATACTACAGTATTAGATTATCTGTTAACTATAGTTAATACTAAAGTATGTAATAGCATGCATCAAGAATTGTAAATACTATAATATATACAATATAAAACATTTTACTACAGTATTGTTAAAAAACACTGGAGTTTTTATAATAATCATGTGTGTGTACAGCAAAATATGGCAGTTTTTTGCTATTATATTTGTGAGATTAGCATGCGGGCAACATGGTTGTGCAGTGGGTAGCACTATAGCCTTACAGCAAGAAGGTCGCTGGTTCGAGCCCCGACTGGGTCAGTTTCCATTTCTGTGTGGAGTTTGCATGTTCTATATGTTCCCGTGGGTTTCCTCTGGGTGCTCCCCCACAAGTCCAACGACATGCGGTACAGGTGAATTGGGTAAGCTAAATCGTCCGTAGTGTATGAGTGTGTATGGATGTTTCCCAGTGAAGGGTTGCAGCTGGAAGAGCATCCGCTGCGTAAAACGTGCTGGATAAGTTGGTGGTAAATTCCAATGTGCCGACCCCTGATTAATAAAGGGACTAAGCCTTAAATGAATAATTGACTAAAATTATAGCAACGTGCTAAAACACTACAAACACAGTAATAACTTGTTGCAACAACAATATTAAACGTGTTAGCAACTTGCTAAACTTGGTCTCAGCTATCATACAATTAAAACAAAATATTTAAAGAAGGACTGTGCAGCTCAATACATTTTATGTGTTATAGCATGTTACTAGTTCAATGATAACTTAAGATGCCAAATATGTCGTTGTAGTGAAGATATATTTGAAGACATATTTGCTAGCAACATGCTACAAACTTGCAAACAACTTGTTACAACATTAGCATTATTAAACATGTCAGCAACTTGCTAAAAACATGCACCATGCCAACAATGTACTAAATATGCTACAGTATGTGCATCCTAATTGTAGCAACATACTAAATAAGTGCATAGTGCATACCTGCCAACAGTCTCTTTTTTTCCCGGAGTCTCTCGTATTTCAGACCCATCTCCCGCCCATTGGTCTCTCGGAAAACTCCCAGAATTTTCTACCACCCAACCCCCTACCCCGCTCCTCAGCTTTTTGGTAAAGTCCGGTTAGTTTTTTGGTTTAGTCCCTATGCGCACTGAACCCAGCGTCCAACCATCTTCATACCCGCTCCCCGTGTGCACCGTCCCCCAGCTCTTCGCCCCCCAACTCCCCCCACCTCCCCCAGGACACTTCGCACGCACACCCGGATAAAATCTCCTGGATTTTATTATCCGAATGTTGGCAGGTATGAGCTAGTGTCATGTTAAAATACAGATCAATGTGCTAATTCATTCAAGACTCATATTAGTAACCTAATCATATTAGCAACATGCTATGTGGATGAAATATTAGAGACAGAAATATAAGCATGTGTTAAAATCTTAGCGATATGCTAAATTAAGCTGTCAAGATGCTAGAAAATTCTATTTGGTATAAACCCATAAACACAAACCAACATGTAAATCATCTGCAGTATATGCTATAATATAGCTAAGCAGACTAGCTTAAGCTGTTTCTTTATAAAGTGTCCTTTATTATTATTCCCTGTGGTAAAATTTTTGCAAATAGAGGTTGAAAAGGTGAAACAGCCCCTTTCAGAAAACGCCCAGTGTTTTTAATCCATTTTATGGTTAATAATCAGCTCCTCGATGGGTGTTTTTTCCCGAGGGTCATTATCACACATTGATTAGTGGCATGCTAAAGTGAAGTAGCATTTCTTCACATTCTGTTAGCTAAAGCTGCGCCGCCTGCCTGGGGTCTCGATATTAGCCTGCTTTAACATCACAGTGTTTTTTTCATCAGCGTTCGCCTGCGGGATTCTGTAGCGGCAGTGAAACAGAGGTCACATCCGTACTGGCTATACATCACACGGCTAATGGCGCTATTAGCATCTCCTGCGCCATCGCTCCCCAAATGAGAAATATGTATTGTTTGGCTCAAATGTGCATAATGATAAGCTCCTAAATGATTTGCGGCATTAACTTTGAATGACATTGGCTGTATTGTTGTGGGAGGATTTTTTTGTCACCTGCGATGTGGTTATTTTGTTGTTTGTTTTTCAGTATAGCATAGAAATAAAAAACAGAAACAGAAATGTAATGCAATTTTATGTTAGAATTATTATCAATATGACTTTTATTAAATTATGAGTAGATTAATTGATATAATATTTAACGTATTTAAAAAAAATGTATGATAAAAATCTAAATTAATTTGCACTCTTAATAATAAGCTATAATAAGTTATAATAATATTAAGAATTAAATATATACATATATAATTGTTCATATTTTTCATTATTAATGAGAGATTCTAAGTCAACTTACATTTTTTGTGTGTGAAATTATTATTATTATTATTATTATTATTATTATTATTATTATTATTATTATTATTATTATTATTATTATTATTATTATATTTACTTACTTACTGAATAATTAATGCCCCAAATTAAAAGGCTATACTATTTCCTGAATATTTTATTTTATTTTATTTTATTTTATATTAAGCTCCTAATTGAACTTAAACATTGATTTTAGATTAATTGCTATAACATTTACAGTATTTTTTAATGTAATGCATTTGTTGTGTTAGAATTTAAAAAATATGATTTTTGATTAAATTATGAGTAGATTAAATGCTGTAATATTGAGGGTATTTAAAAAAATGTATGATCAAAATGTAATAAATTTGCACACTTAATATTGAGAATTTTTTTTTTTAATTAATCAATTATTTGCATTATCAAATAAGGACAATATGAAAAATACTTTATTATTTACAGTAAATCATAACCTAGTTTAAAGATTTTTATATTATATTATATTATATTATATTATATTATATTATATTATATTATATTGTATTATTCATAATTACTTAATATGATATTACATCTTACTTTCATATTATTGCTGTTATTACTTGTGATAATCTAACTAAATTTAATTTTGAGAAAATACATTTAATTTAATTTTATTTTATTTTATTTTATTTTATTTTATTTTATTTTATTTTTTTATTTATTTTTTTTATTTATTTTTTTTTTTATTTTATTTTATTTTATTTTAAATAATTCCTGTCACATTTAATGAATATTTAATGCCTCAGATTAAAAGGCACTACTATTTCCTGATTATTATATTATATTATATTATATTATATTATATTATATTATATTATATTATATTATATTATATTATATTATATTATATTATGTTATGTTATATTGTTTATATTCTGAACTTTGACTATTATTGTCTCCATTGTTATAAGATTGATGTAGAGTTCACTGAGTTGGGACTTCTCTGTTATTTTCCATCCGGCCTCACAAATTTGATGAAGGCGAGCTGCCGTTTGTCCTGTCAGGTCTTTGGGGGTTAAATGGGACGCCCCGTGTGAGGGATGAGTGTAGCTTTGGGATATGTGCCATTTATGAGGAGGTCAGAGGGAAAGCGAGTGAGCGAACAGAGTTTACCGTAATTGAGCTGTCAGTATTCTGCTGTGTTGCGGCAAAGAAATGATAGAAAAAAACAGTTTTGTAGAAATGTTATTTTCCTCAACAGACCTCTATTATTTATTTCATTTCCTTCCTGTGTCTGCGTCTGAGTTGCTGTGATGGGGTTAATAAAACAGAGACCCGGGTCCTTTACTTGAACATTACAGACTCAGTTTTTCAGCGTCTTTTATTAGCAACTGGCCTTTTTTTCAATCGATGTTTGCAGGGGTGTTAAGAGTTCTCAAAATGCTTCCAAAGTGAAAGTATACTGAGTAAAAAGTACAAAAGTCTAAAAAATGTTCTCGAGTACGTCTCCACATTAGCATTTAAAAAGTATCTGTCACCTTTTTATTTTTGATAATTTCTTAATGTCATAGTGTGTAATATTTTTATTTTAACCCCCATGTTTATACTTGATGCAGTGGTTATGTGCAAAACTCTATTTAGCTGAAGAAGTTTATTTGTTAGTTTGTTTGTTTATTTTAATAATTTTATTTATTTACTTATTTTTTTATTCATAACATTTGTTTGTTTATTTATTTATTTGTTTATTTTATTATTTGTATTTATTTATTTTAATTATTTAATTTAATTGTATTTATTTTATTTATGTGTTTATTTTATTTATTTTTAATTTTTTTTATTTTTTATTTTTTATTAGTTTTTTATTTTTTATTATTATTTTTTAATTATTTTATTTTATTTATTTTATTTTATTTATTTTAATTATTTTTTATTATTATTTATTAGTTAATTCTTTTATTTTCTTCATCTATTTGTTTGATTTCATTTTGTTTATTTTATTTTACTTTATTTTAAATATTTTATTTATTTGTATGTTTATTTATTTATTTTTGTTGTGTTTGTTTGATTATTTGTTTTTATTATTTTGTTTTTCTTTTATGTATTTGTTTGTTTTATGTTGTTTTTTATTTATTTTTTGTTGGTCTTTTTTATGTGTGTCTTTGTCTTGTTACCGTTCACCCATGTGATTGTAGTCTTTGTGCTTTGGAACGAAAACTACAACAAATATAATATAAAAAAAGAGTTACAAAAGTAAATGTAGTTCAGCAGAAATGTAAGCAAGAGAAGAGATTCTTGTTTCATCATATTGGGTCATTATCTTATCTAATGTTAAATTGATGTAAAGTAGATTTTCATACAGACATACAAAAGTTTGTTTAAAAGGGCAAAACTAAGAAAGATGCAGCTCCAAAGGTCAAATACATTTATTAAATGCAAAAACAACAATTAAAATGCTGCTGAGTTGTAGACAAAAAAACTCTTAAGGGGAAACTCTTGTTTTAAGTATATAGTAGTTAGTATATAATTATAAGGCCATTTATACAGTCCTATTAAGATCAATATACTAATGAAGTTATGGAATTTAAATGAATGAATCATATAATAATGAAACATTTTAATTTAAAAAAATCTTACGTTAATTTTTCATTTTGTGCACTGAAATATTAACTAAAAAGTTTGCGTTACTCTTATTTTTACTTGAACTCAATATATTGCATTCTGCCAATATACTAAACAGACGGCAAAAGGCTAATTCAAAATTCTCAGTTTCTCTGGATTTGTTGGATTTATAAGGTATGGTTTTTGAGTAAACTGTTAATATTTGTTTTATTCTATGGTCTGATCATATTTTTAATATTTAATTCATAAATATTTTTGATAAAATAATAATAATATTCATTAATTTTCTTTTCTGCTTAGTCCCTTTATGAATGAACCACTGTTCATACAGCCCTTCCAGCTGCAACCCAACACTGGGAAACACCCATACACTCCTGCATTCACACACACATTATGGACAATTTAGCTTATTCAGTTCACCTATAGCGCATGTGTTTGGACTATGGGGGAAACCGGAGCACCTGGAGGAAACCCACGCGAACATATTATAATATATTATCGTGCCACCCCATAATAATAATAATAATAATAATAATAATAATAATATTAAATAAATAATTTGAGTGATTTAGAAAATGTTATGTATGTTTGTGTGTATTTATTATTTTATATATGTTTTGGATTTAATTTAATTTAATTTAATTTAATTTAATTTAATTTAATTTAATTTAATTTAATTTAATTTAATTTAATTTAATTTAATTTAATTTAATTTAATTTAATTTAATTTAAATTTATTTTATTTTGATTTATTTTATTTTATTTTATTTTATTTTTATTTATTTTTTTATTTTATTTTATTTTATTTTATTTTATTTTCGTGTCAGAATAACAAATGTTTTCATTTGTTGTGGTTTGTAAGTCAAGGTTATTCCACTAAATTCTGATTTCTTAAATCATCTAATGTTAAAACTTTGACGTTGTGTTGTCTAAAAATTGATATAAACTTGTCTGAAAACAAACAAACGCTCTAAATGAAAGTGTTTTAATTACATTTAAAATTATAACTAGTACTATGAAATTATTAGTATAAAAATTTACAGTTTCTTCTCCAGAAAAACGTACGAGAAGTCATTGTGAATTCTAATTGAGTAAAAAACAAACACAAATTACAGAAGAAACAAATACAACACACAAATCCCCAAAATACATCAGTAAGTACAGTAATCAAGTCAAATGACAGAAGTATTTTACAACCCCTACATGTAATAATGTCAGTATGTTTCTCCTCATACCTGAATGCCAGTCAGATTTTTGCATTTAAATCCATGTTGTTTGGCGTGGCTCAGCATCTCATTGTCTCTCAGTAAATGTGTTTTTGGAGTAAATCCCTCCTTTCAAAGCCAGGATATGAAACGATAGTGAGATGTGAAGAAGCGTCAGTGTCAGGCTGAAGAAAATCCTCCTCTAATGAACTCGTGCACTAAAGCTCAACACACATACATGCACTGCTTAATGCCAACACAGTGACTCTTTCAGAGGAAGCAGGATGAGAGCGTGCCACGGCCATGTACATCAATCCTTTGCCAAACAATGCCAGACCCAGGCTGAAAGAAGCCTAATCTGTTCGGAAAAGTGCAGAATGTCAATATTTGCGGTGATGAAGCTCTGCTGCTTGATTTCATATTCATGTGGCTTGTATTATATTGAAGTACACCAGAGCCTTGAGGCTTTTTTTTTTGTGTGTATTTTTTTGCAGCGCCCAGTGCTCCTCCTCAGCAGGTGACTGTACTCACTGTGGGCAACCAGAACAGCACATCTATTAGCATCTCCTGGGACCCTCCGCCTGCAGAACACCAGAACGGCATCATACAGGAGTACAAGGTGAACAACAATTAACACTTATTATTCATTTCATTTATTTCTTTAATCTGGAGAAATTTTGCATTATTCATAGTGCTAATGAAACATTTTAGTCTTACCTTAAACTTAACATTATATTTTATTTTATTTTATTTTATTTTATTTTATTTTATTTTATTTTATTTTATTTTATTTTATTTTATTTTATTTATTATATTATATTATATTATATTATGGGCGTCATGGTGGCACAGTGAGTAGCATGATCGCCTCACAGCTAGAAGGTCGCTGGTTCGAGCCTCGACTGGTTCAGTTGGCATTTCTATGTGGAGTGTGTATGTTCTACCATGTTCGTTTGTGCATGTTCGTGTGGGTTTCCTCCGGAACTTATTACTTATTACTATTTACTGTTATTTTTTCAGTATGAATGAAAAATCATAATAAAATCGCATTCTTAGTTATAATATAATATAATATAATATAATATAATATTATATAATATTATATAATATTATATAATATAATATAATATAATATAATATAATATAAAATAGTGACTTCACAAATAATTTTATTTGTAATTAATAATTTTATTTTATTTTATTTTATTTTATTTTATTTTATTTTATTTTATTTTATTTTATTTTATTTTATTTTATTTTATTTTATTTTATTTTATTTTATTTTATTTTATTTTATTTTATTTTATTTTATTGAACTGCATTGGAAACTCAGTGGTTTTAGTTCCTGCATTTTCATTCTTCCTAAGCATTTAATAAACCCCCAGGTTGTTTCATGGTGATTGAATTAAATAAATTATAACTGTAATAATTTGTTCTGGATAAAAACAAATACTAGATGATTGCTTTACTTATTTACTTTTTGTGCAAAATGGCTCTCATTTATAAAACAAAAGCTGACACACACACACACACACATACACAAAATAACATTTTGTTAATAAGACCCAATCAAATAGAAATTGACTTCTCTCTGTCGCTCAGATCTAATGTTTGCATCTACTGTATGTGTGTGTGTCACCATGGTTTAAGATAAAATAAAAGACTCTTTTTAAAAATATAATACAAGCTACAAAAAACATGCATTAATATATATATATATAATATTTACGCTTTATTAATAAACAAGTTTTGATTTTTTTATATATTGCGTTACATTCTATTACGTTACGTTACGTTACGTTACGTTACGTTACATTACGTTACGGTATATTGGTTTACATTTAGATTACTTTTTATTGGAAGGGATGATTACTGAAATATGCATTATTAACTATTACATTACATTTTGTTATGTTACAGTAGATTATATTATGTTACAATACTTTACATTAAATTACGTTACATAGCGTTACATTACATTACGTTATGTAATAGGTTATGTTATGTTACGCTATATTATTTTACATTATATTACTTTACATTGGGAGAGATTATTACTGGAATGTTCTTTAGTAACTATTATATTATATTACATTATATTATGTTACGTTTCGTCAATTACAATACATTTTTTCTGATATTTCTTTTTTACATTATATTACTTTACATTGGGAGAAATGATTACTGAAATGTACATTATCAACTATTACATTACATTTTGTAACATTAAGTTACACTACATTAAGTTACGATACGTTATGCTACGTTAAATTACGTTATGTAATAGTACGTTATGTTATGTTATGTTATGTTATGTTATGTTATGTTATGTTATGTTATGTTATGTTATGTTATGTTATGTTATGTTATGTTATGTTGTTTTACATTATATTACTTTACATTAAAAGAGATGATTACTGAAATATGCATTAAGGCTATTACATTACATTACGTTACATTATGTTATGTTATGGTTTGTTATGTTATGTTGTGGTATATTGTTTTACATTCTATTACTTTACATTGTAAGAGATTATTAATGAAATGTGCTTAGCAGATTTATTTATTTATTATAATTGTTTTAAATCCTCAATAGTTTTCAATAGTTTATTTTGTTTATTACATTTATTTATATTGTTCAAGTCACAAAGAGTTGTCATGTGCAGTTAGTTAACCCTCTTCTATCTCTCTCAGATCTGGTGTTTGGGGAATGAGACCCGTTTTCATGTGAATAAGACGGTGGACGCAGCGATCCGCTCAGTGGTGGTTGGGGGTCTCCAGGCGGGGGTCCAGTATCGGGTGGAGGTGGCCGCTAGCACCAGCGCCGGGGTCGGAGTGAAGAGCGAACCACAAACCATCATCATTGGTACCAGAAATGTTTAATTCTCAGCTTTTTATCTGTCAAACTCAACACTGCATGCCTGTTTCCACAAATTTCCATGATCCATCATTGTAAAATAAGAATTGATTAATCAATTTATCTTAATAATGCGATAGATATGTTTACTTATGTGGAAAATTACCGCTCTAGGCAAAGGACGGTTATGCCACCCTCAACCCTAAAGTGAAACCGGGGGGGAGGGTGTCGAGCGACGCCGCCCTCCCTATTCTGCCGCCCTAGACGCAGACATAACTGAGTGAGGGTGCGGGTGGTGAGGGTAGTGTCGCAGACGCCACCCTAGACGCAGATATAACTGAGGGCGCGGGTGGTGAGGGTAGTGTCGCGGACGCCGCCCTAGACGCGGATATAACTGAGGGCGCGGGTGGTGAGGGTAATGTCGCGGACGCCGTCCTAGATGCAGATATAACTGAGGGCGGAAGAGGTGAGGGTTGTGTCGGGGACGCCGCCCTCTGTATTCTGCCGCCCTAGGCAGCCGCCTAGGTCGCCTCTATGGACGCGCCGGCCCTGAAAATATGAAACATGCAACGAAATTCACCCTGGAGCAACATGTTTTATGTTTTTATTTAAATATTACATAATCAAGTGCTTAATGTACCAGTTAAGTTGACTAATATGCAATTTCATATCAAGTAATGAACAATCGGATAATATGATTTACAGCAGATACAAATTAAAATCAAATCAAATTTGTGTAGTAACATTCCTAAAAGTCAACCTACACCAGAATAAATGTTCATTTGTTTATTATTGATCATGGCTCACATGATGATTTAAAGTGGTTCAATTAAGTCAATATTTAAGTTAAACGTGTTTATTTTAATTTATTATGTTTATTTTAGATGCAAGAGTTTACTTAGCTGCGTATATTCTCTGTGTACGTTTTCAGCATATAAATGTTTTTTTATAGTTTTTTTAGACTATTTTTTGCATGGTAGTTGGTGTATACATGTTTTAGCCCCTATTTTGTGTGTACTCCACATTTATAAAAAATACCCCTGGACAGTAAACTAATGCCCCATTCTGTTTATCTCAAAACACAGCAGGAATGTGTTTTGGCAACATTTTTGCCTCGCATTTACCGTTCACTGGATGGTTTTGAGTCGGGTCACCGGAATCAGAATTGAATCTCACGGTCAGGGCCGTGGATTTAATTTTTTCCCCCCTGTGCCTTGTGTGTTCACAGTGTGAGTTATGTGAGTTGTAGCAGGTTGTGACTGGTTTGACCCATAAGTGATGATTTGGCCGGTGACATGCCCTTATTCCCAAATGTCAAGCTCACTATCCATCTTCACGCACAGCCAGGGGCTGATAGACTATTTATCAAGACCACCGCTTGTGTGGACGTGTGTGTGTCTCACCGTCTTTTCAGGAAAAAAAAATACTTAAAATAATAGAAAAGAAGCAATATTATAAGACAATGTAAGTGCAGTTGAAGAAATTATTAGTTCTGTGATTTTTTTTTTTTAATTCCCAAGTGTTGTGAAACGAAGAGAAGTTTTTTTTTTTCAAACAGGTTTTTAAACATAATATTTATAGTAACTAATTTAAAAAAATTAATTTATAAAATGTTTGCTATTATAACAGTCAATACATTATATTTTACTATTTATTTTACAAGACACTAGTTGTCAAATTAAAGTGCAATGTAAAAGCTTAGCTAGGTTAATTATGATAACCAGGCAGGTTAGATTGTATAATAACAATTGCCTCAGCTTGCTTGTTTGTTCATTCATTCATTCATTCATTCATTCATTCATTCATTTTCTTTTTGGCTTATCTATTTATTTATTTATTTATTTATTTGTATTTTATTTTATTTTATTTATTTTTATTTTATTTATTTATTTATTTTATTTTATTTTATTTTATTTTATTTTATTTTATTTTATTTTATTTATTTATTTTTATTTATTTATTTATTTATTTATTTTTATTTTTATTGTTTTTTATTAATTTATTAATTTTTATTTATTTTTTTTTTTAGATTCCAGCCAAACAAACAAAAAAAATGACCTTTGGAAAAATATATTAGAAAACATTCTGTAATGTCTTACTTTTTCTCTTCAAATGTCTGTATCGAGTGATTAAATTGAAGTGAATCAACACAGAATGTAAATGAGCCAATATATATATATATATATATATATATATATATATATATATATATATATATATATATATATATATATATATGTAAATCACAAAATAAACTGAATTAAGTGTTTTAAATTGAACATAATATTTATTATTTAAAAATTGCACATTTAAAAGTGCACATATTCATCACACTACGTTGCACTAATTCATCTTGAATTGTACATATGGTACTCACTGTACATATACGTTATTATGTTCATATCTATCTGCATACCGCTGATTTATAATAGTAACCTGTACATATATTCATCTATTGTAAATCTCTGTTTAAAGTAAATTCGACCTGTATATAATGTTCACAGTGCATCCATCTGTAAATATCACCATCGTTTTTTTATAACTGCACTTATACCTATATCCTGCACTTGCTGCTTTTGCACTCCTAGCAGACCTAAACTAAATTTTGTCGTCTTGTACGTGTGTAATCACTATAAAGTTTAATCTAATCTAATTCTAATAAATAATAAAAATAAGTTTAATTTAACATGAATTAAATTTAAAATGCAAAGAAAAAGACTCCTCAGCATTGATATTAGTAAATATTAGTTTGAACTTTTGCTGATACATTGTTTTTAATTTACTTGTACAATATTTAATTATTGATGGTTCATTCTGCTGTGGTGACCCCTGATAAATAAAGGAAATATCCATCAGAAAGTATTTATTTATTGTATGTTAGGCTCTATACTAACATATATAACATCAACATTTTAAATGAACATGAAACAGTTGTGCTTTTATTTAATAGACTTGATGCAGTTAACGCATCAAGAACCGCCAAAATGGAATGACAGTAATGAAATCAGATGTGCTGCCTGTAACTAATATGTCTTATTTATCCAACATTTTGAGTTATTTAATTATATATATATAAATTCACCATCTGCTCACTGAAGAAACGCTAAAGCTCAAGGTGATGAGCTGTTTTAGCGCTCTAGTTGAGTTAATTCAATTTGAGTCTGATGTTCACTGGAGCACAAATGTTTTGTTTTTTTGCTATTAAACTAATTTAGAAACTCAGACACACTTTTTGGTTTTCTCCTGTGTTCGTGTGTGATTCTGTAGGTAAAGACTTCCGCGATGTGATGATTAGCAGGAATAACAGCATCACAGAGCAGATCACGGATGTGGTGAAACAGCCGGCCTTCATCGCGGGCATTGGCGGGGCCTGCTGGGTCATTCTGATGGGCTTCAGCATCTGGCTCTACTGGAGGAGGAAGAAGAGAAAGGGACTCAGCAATTACGCAGGTACACAGCAGAACATGCAAACACACTTACTGTGGAGACACAGGAACAGGAAGCACACGTTCTCTTGATGTACATTTACATTAAAAAGTCTTAATTTTAGATTTTGGTCTCGATTCTAGTCCAAATATCTTACAATTCTTATATCAGAACGCATTTTAACTAGACAATTTGTCATATTTTTGTGTGAAATAATTTAATAAATAATATCTGTCAATGGGGTAAACAAAATAATCATATTTTTGCTTGTTTTAAAGAAAAAATAACTTAATTTTGACGTATTATTTCTAAAAACATGACTATGTACATGTGTGTGTGTGTGTATATATATATATATATCTTACTATTAATGAGTGGCTGATTATTAGATTTTTGTCTGCCTATTATTAAGATACTGGCTGCTTATATAATTCTAGATCAGTGGTTCTCAAACTATTTTCACCAAGTACCACCTCAGAAAAAAAGTCTCCAAGTACCACCATAAACAATGACCAGTATTAAAATACAGTAGCTTAGCAGACCTAATTAAGCAGCTACAGCACTGCACAGTTCAAAAACGAGACAGATTAATTAAAATTATTATGAATGTTTATTATTTTCTGCCTCTTTAAATATTTTAAATAGTTTGAACATTAACGCTACACAAATTAAGATGTGCTTATAAAAGTGAATAAAAAATGGCACTGTTCCTAAAGTAAAAATCAAAACGTGCAAATGTCTTTGACATTATAAATATAAGCTATATGTCATCATATTCATATGTAAACTCTTTTTGATCAATTTTGAAATAGATGTTGCATGTATATGTGACTTGTTTGTATATCTTAGAAATTATATTTGCTTACTGCGCGTTAGAGTAGGCTCTGTGTGTTAGAAAAAAGTCATTAAACCTTACATGTAAACATTGAGATATAAAAATATGGGATAAAAATATGGCCCCCAACAACCGTTACAAGTATGGAGAGGAAATTAGCTTCAAATGGTAGAATACATAACAGTCATTAGAAAATTGACAATACAATAACAGGTTAAGCCTATTAAAATCAATATACTGATCACACTGGTGTTATCGTATGCGTCAAAGGGTTAAATATGTGTTTGTTTTTCAACTTTAAATATTCAGCGATTCCTCTGCGTACCACTTGAAGGAAGCCTGCGTACCACTAGTGGTTCGTGTACCACAGTTTGAGAACCACTGTCATTATCCATTATCCTAGCCAATACCCAATTACTGGATTAATAACTATCATAGGTAACACTCTACAATAAGGTTGTATTAGTTAATGTTAGTTAATGCATTTACTAACATGAACAAACAATGAACAATACATTTCTTACAGTATTTGCTCATGTTATGTAATGCTAATTAATGAAAATACTGTGAAAATTTGTTTGTTCATGTTAGTTCACAGTGCATGATGTTAACCAGCATGAATTTAGATTTTATTAAGGCATTAGTACATCTTGAACTACGATTAATAAATGATAGTAAATGTTAGTTCATGGTAGTAAGTATATCAACTAATAATAACTTATTGTGAAGTGTGACCCTATTAATAAGCAGCAGTTAGAAGGACATGAGTCATAGTAATGGTCTATTAATAGCAAAGAGTTGAATCAAACTCATATAAAAAAAAAAAACTAATTAAAAATAATAATAATTTCTATAGTGTTTATTTTACTGTTTAAAAACAGCTTTTTGTGGTCATGTTTTACATTTTAAAAAGCATTTGAATGTGTTGCAGCTTTGCTAAATGATGATTGGTCAAGTTTGCAAATTGGCGGGACTTTAATCATGTGATATGTTGATGAAAAAATCACCATTTTTTTAAAAAAAATTCAAAATACAGTAAAAAAAATGAAAATTTTTCATACATTTTGTATTTTAAAATTATTTTTTTATTATAATTACTTCAGTCTTCTTTTAAAAATATGCTGATTTAGTGATGATATAGATGCATTATTATTATTATTATTATTATTATTATTATTATTATTATTATTATTATTATTATTATTATTATTAATATTAATATTATATTAGATTATTATTACTATTGTTATTATTGTTGTTGTTGTTGTTTTTGTTATTATTATTATTATTATTATTATTATTATTATTATCATTATTATTATTATTATTTAAAAACACTGTTCTAAACACTATTCTATTATTAAAATACTGTTCTAAACAATATTGTTTATAGGTAATTTCGCTGTTTTAGATTAGTTTTTAAAGCAGCATTGCAGAAATATACAGTTGTCAACATTTGAATAAAAAAAAAATCAGAATGAGAATAGATGAGAATAGGTGTTGAACAGATAATTCATTCACACACCTTTTTTTAACCGCTTGACTGCTATATATATAAAAAAGTGTGCACATTTCTTTGCTTTCCTGTTCTTGAAAAGCTCCTGTCGCCACTGAAACACTATCCTTTTTTGTTTATTATTTGATTTGTTTCGTTTTATTTTAAGTATGTTTGTGTGTCTTCTGTGTTAGAGTGCTTGTCTCATTCCTTTGGCTGCTGTCTTGCTGTCTTGACTCTGATGGCATAACGCAAAACCTCCAAACACACTCCGATATGCATGCGGATAATCATGCACAGAAACACACAAACCTTCCAGAGCCCGACTGAGCACTGCAGGCTTTTTAACACACACTCTTCTCTGTCTTCTTGTTTTTGCAGTTCAGTCGTTCACCTTCACCCCTGCAGGTACTGTTCATTTGTCCCGTCTTTTTGAAACCACCATCCCTTGTTCCTGCATTTATCTTTCTTTCCTTTGCAATATCCCTTTTTCATGATCCATAGTCACAGGTCTTTAGATGATGCCTACCTGACTTTGATCTCTTTTGATATTTTGATATAATATTTATTTTGTGTTGTTATTGTTAATATTATTATTTAATTATTTTTATATATTTATTATTTTTAATATTATTGATTTTTTTATTATTTAATTTATATATTTATTATATAGTATTTATAGTATTTATTAAATAAGATTTATTTATTTTTTTATGTTTTTTTGTTTTTAATATTTATTATGGATTTAATTGTTTATATGTTTATACTTTATTTTATTTCTTTGTTTTGATTATTTATTTATATTTATTATTATTTAATTATAATATTTATTATTATCCATTTTTAATTCATTAATTTTTTTCTTTTAAATGTTTGTATTAAATAATTTTAAATAATTTTATTTTTATTATTTATATATTTATTTTGGTTTATTATTATTATTATTATTATTATTATTATTATTATTATTAAATTATTTTCATTTTTAAATATTTTGTTATTGATTATTGAATATTATTGACTATTCTGTTTTATTTTCCAAAATACGTAATTACATCGATTTTTTTTTCTACGAAATAACAAGGTCAAACCTAAAAATGATGATGTCTGTGTATAAACTCTAAAACCCACAATGTTACTTATTTATTTTTTTAGACCCCCTTATAAACTTGTATCAAAGTCAGGTAGTAGATCTGTGAGCTGCAAGATCCTGCGGTTCTCCATTTGTGTTTCTTTCTCCTTTTCTTCAGGTCATTGTTTTTTCAGTGGTGGTCACCTGTTCTGATTTCCTCATGTGGGTTTTCCATCTCATCTTTATCCTTCTTTTGTTCTCCTATTCTCTCTTTCAGATTTCTTGCTTGTGCAGGTGTTGTGAATTGTTTTTGTTCTCTTTCTGAGTTCTCCGCTCTTTGATTCGTTGCTGTCTATGTTATTATCCGCTTGAACAAACTTACATATGGGATTCAGTTGTTCTCACCATGCGAGGTTGTCAACATGTTTTCTGAAGGTTTTTCCATCTCCCTCTAGTGAAATATGCTTCTGTATGTTTTATTCTACAATGGGCTAAATTAAAAATAGGCTGTCTTTGGGATATGATACTAAAATACTGAATATTGTATTATTCAGTATTATTCGTAGTATTGTATATATACAGTTGAAGTCAGAATTATTAGCCCTACCATTTTAAAATAATTCCCAAACAATGTTTAATAGAGCAAGGAATTGTTCACAGTATTTCCTGTAATATTCTTCCCTCTGGAGTAAGTCTTATTTGTTTTATATTGTCTAAAATAAAATCAGTTTGTAATTTTTTAAACCTTTTTAAAGTCAATATTGTTGGAACACATGCCAAATAAATAAGATCTAGCCCCGGACACACAAGATCCTGTCAGAAAAGGCCTGTTTCTCTGGCTATCCAGACAACAAGCCAGCAGGGCCGCCCAATACCCAAACAGAGACAGGCTGCACTGGTAAGCAGTATCTTCATAATGTCATTTAATAAAAAAAAATATATATATATATCAACAAATGAATCTGTATTGACGGTCTTTAAAAGTGAAGGAATTATCTACACACAATATGAACTCCCCATTAGAAAAAATATTACAAACTAGAAAATACTATTCATGAAAATACTTTCATCACAGACAAATCCATATGCCTAATACAAGCAGGCTGCGTTCCAGATCAGCTCAGCTTAATGACGTATTACCAACTTGATAGCAACCGTCTTTTTAAAGAAGCGTAACAGATTTAAAAAAATCAACAGTGTGTTGTAACTGATGTGCTTCATGTCGTATAATAAAACGTGAAAGTATCTTGAGTTTGTGGTAGCCACGGACTTTACTTAACCGATTTAACCAAAATCCCATTTGAAAAACCCATTGACTTTGGGACGAGGGACTGCTAAAATGCAAACTCGCTTCTGGGTTTTTGCATACAAATTGACGTCATAGATCCTCCACTCTATATGGAAAAATAAAATAAAAATTTAACAGTAATTATAGGAAAATAACCTTAAATTGTGCCAGAACATGCCGGATCCAGCACCTCTAAAATCTAATCCGGCACCTCCTCACCCGCCCTTCTCCCAGGTTCGCTGTTTACTTTCACTTTGTTCTGCCACTTCCCAACTCTCCTCATTTTCGTCCGCGACAACCAACCCCCATCCTGGCTCATAACTGTCGTGCGCGACACCTCTTCAATCTCGGGTAGCATGCCGGATCCCTTACCCCAATCTGTTCCGGGACCTCGCGATTCACAAATTAAGCACTGGAAAATAGTAACGATACTATAAAAACATAAAAAAATGACAGATAATAATCAATAATAATAGTCAAATCATTAACTAATGATCAATGAAATGATATAATGATAATTATGTAAATGAATAATGATCATATGACTAAATAAAATAATTAAATGAACATAAATAAATAAAAATAAAACACTTAGCAAATAAGTGGTTGTTTGCTTGAATAATCACATACATAAGCTTTCTACAAGGATTTTCGATTCCTTAGATTCTTTTTTATTATTAGCCCCCATAAGCAATATTTTTTCAGATTTTCTACAGAACAAAACATCATTACAATGACTTGTGTAATCACCCTAACTTGCCTAATTAACTTAGTTAAGCCTTTAAATTGCACTTTAAGCTGAATACTAGTGTCTTGAAAAATATCTAGTTAAATATTATGTGCTGTCATCATGCCAAAGATAAAGTAAATCTGTTATTAGAAATGAGTTAATAAAACTATTATTTTTAGAAATGTGTCGAAAAAATCTTATCGTTAAACAGAAATTGCTCAAAAAACTATACAGGGGTTCAAATAATTCAGAAGGGCTAATAATTCTATATATATATCCTATATATATATATATATATATATATATATATATATATATATATATATATATATATACACATATATAGGAAATTGTCGTTTGTTGTTGCTTTTACCAAATGTCATTTGTCTGCTATATACTGCAGAAAATAGTATGAGTGCTATTCCCAACATCACCTTATTGCCACCGACCTCATGATTTTCAATCCATCAAATATCCTCCCATTCTCAAATACGGTCACGCTGCCATTGATTTTCCACTTTATGTTCCCAATAGCAGCGAAATGTTTGTAATTCAATGGTTGGTTTGTCCGCAAGTGACGTGATATACAGGAGATTCACAGGCCTACAGAGGTTAACCAGTGATGACCTGATCCAGTCACACGCTCGGCCACAATCACAGTGTGAATTGATAACAAAAAAGCCAAAAAGAAAAAAAAAATCACTAAGGCTCGCTCCAGGTCTCTCAGGGACTGAGGTGTGCTTTTATCTTGTTGGAGGGTTTCGCTCCTAACTTCATTACAGATGAAATCAGTCTCTCTGCAAAATAGGACACCACTGCACTCCACTTTTCCAGAGATAAGACCATGGCAGTCAGGTGTCTAAGTCGTATGGCCTCAATATCCCTCGTCTCCGTTTTAATGCACTCCAGTGGTCTCTCCCCGCCACTGCTTCACTGGGCTTCAAGGTTGTTGGCTCCCAGGGGACGGCGTCTTTCTCGGTTTCCAGCACCCATGTGCTGAGCAGATAAGTGTAGCGTTCAGGTGCATTACTGACACGCCAGACCCCATGTGTGTGATTCCCGCGGAGGCAACGGCCCGTGGAAGAAAAATAAAACTCATATTATGTTGAATTTACTCAGAAATATTGGTTCATGTACTCACTGCAGTTCAGACAAACAAAAGGAGGATGCGTAGTGTAGTCATTGAAGCAACCGTGCTATTTACTTTAGTTATTATACTGCTTTGAGTTCTGTTTGTTGACAGGACTCTTGCCCGAGAAGAGATGTGATGCAAATGTTTACATTTTTTAGTTTACAAATGTGTGGCTCAGTGGTTAGCACTGTCTTCTCACAGCAAGAAGTTTGCTGGTTCGAGTTACAACTGGGCCAGTTGGCATTTCTGTGTGGAGTTAGCATGTTCTCCCAATGTTTGTGTGGGTTTCCTCCGGGTGCTTCAGTTTCCTCTACAGTCCAAAGACGTGTTATGGGTGAACTGGGTAAACAAAATGGTCATAGTGTGTGTGTGTGTGTGTGTGTGTGTGTGTGTGTGTGTGTGTGTGTGTGTGTGTGTGTGTGTGTGTGTGTGTGTGTGTGTGTGTGTGTGTATGGGTGTTTTAAAGTACTCGGTTGTGGCTGGAAGCGCATCCACTATGTAAAACATATGCTGGATTAGTTGACGATTCATCACGCTGTGGAAACCTCTGATATATAAGAGACTAAGCTGAAGGAAAATGAATGAATGAACATAGTGTTGTATGAGGAACAATGTTGTTACTGAATATTGTGCCTCATAATTTTAATTTGTAAAGGGAATAGGGTGCTTCCTTATGCATTTGTAACCCTTCTGGATCTACCTGCACCACTCGGAGCAGGGTCTGAACTGGTGCCTTACCCACAGCCTCAAGCAACGGTTGTAAGTTTACCTCTTTTGGTCAAAAGAATAAGGTTTATACACTCATCTCCGATGCAGTAACCCCCTCAGCCTCACTCCCATCTGGGTCACGCCACCAGTCTAACCTCTCCAGATCTGCCTGCACTGCTTTGAGCGGTATTTGAACTGGCACCTCTGGCACTGGAAAGCACTAACAAGCATGCTAATGACTGCACCCTCTAGCATCAGTGTGCCTCTTGTGAGTCGGGGAGTTAGGTTTACTTATGCAGCTCTTACTAGCTGCTCTTCATGACACTAACCCCACTCCCATCTAGGTCACAACACCAGTATATCCCCTTCAATATTGGTCATGCTATTGAGTAGCATTCCAGCTGGCATATCTGCAATGGGAGGTTGCTAAAAAGTGTGCTAATGACCACAGCTGCAAGTATCAGTTGCTATTGTATCTCATTTGTAAGCAGGGAATTAAGGTTTGCTCGCACAGCTCTCCTACAGTAAACCCCCCTCATCCTCACTCCCATCTGGGTCACGCCACCAATGCAATTCCTTCAGTTTTTTTCCGCACCACTCTGAAAGGGATTTAGGCAAATCTAGCTTGGAAGAGTGCTAACAAGGATGCTAATGATGGTAGCCTCCAGCATCAGTCAGTGAGCCTCTTGTGATTAAGGGAGTTAGGTTTATTTATGCAGCTCTTACTAGCTGCTCTCCATAACGTCCACTCAAATTCACTGTCATCCATGTCATAACACCAGTATATCCCCTTCAATTTTGCTCATGCTATTGAGTAGCATTTGAACTGGAATACCTGAAATGGGAGGTTGCTATGAAGGATGCTAATGACCACAGCTGCGAGCATCAGTTGCTATTGTACCTCATTTGGAGGCAGGGAAGTAATGTTTGCTCACACAGCTCGCCTAAACTAAACCAACCCTCAACCTCACTCGCTTCTAGGGAGCAATGCAATACCTACAGTTCTTCTTGCACCACTCTGGGAGGGATTTAGATTGGCAAATCTAGCCTGGAAGAGTGCTAACAAGGATGTTTATGATGGTAGCCTCCAGCATCAGTCAGTAGTGTGCCTCTTGTGACTGTAGGTAATGACAACAGTTACAAACCTCAGTTGCTAGTGTACCCCATTTATGACCAGGGGATTACGTTTTGCTCACAAAGCTCCCCTGCACTTACCCCATCTACCCTCACTCCCATCTGGGTCACGTCACCAATGCAATGCCTTCAGTTCTTCTCGCAGCACTCTGGGAAGGATTTAAGCAAATCTAGCATGGAATAGTGCTAACAAGGATGTTAATGATTGTTAATAATCTTGTGACTGAGGGAATGAGATAGGATTTTTTCTTACAGATCTTACATGCTGCCCTCTATAACACTAACCCCACTCAACCTCACTCCCATCCAGGTCACAACTCCAGTATACCTCCTTCAATTCTTCTTGTACTACTAATCAACATTCGAGCTGGCATACATGGATTGGGAAGGTATTACCAAGAATGCTAATCTCCACCGTTACAAGCCTCAGTTGCTAGTGTACACCGTTTATGACCATGAAAGTGAGGTTTGCTCACAGAGCTACCCTACACTTACCCCCATCAACCCTCACTTCCATCTGGGTCAAGCTACCAATCCAATGCATCTAGTTCTCCTTGCAACACTCTGGGAGGGATTCAGATTGGCATTTACGGTGCAAACAAGGATTCTCAATGACTCATTCCTTATGTCCAGTCAGTACTGTGCGTCTTGCAGCAAGGGGAATGGAGTTTACTCACACAACTCATACTAGCTGATATGCATTAAACTAATTCTCATCGACTTTTCTCCAATCCGGGTCACGGCACCAACACAAATCCTCCCGTTAGACTCACACTGCTCTGAAAAGAATTCATATTGGAGTCTTCAGCAAGAAAGTCAGGGATGCTAGCAAAGATGCTAAAGACCATAGAATCCTACTAGCTGGCCCCTTCTCTCAATTTCTCTCGTATTGGGATCATGGCACCAATATTTACTCAAATCACTCTGAGCAAGATTTGAACAGGCATATGTAGCATGGAAGACGGGTATGTTTACAAGTTTGTTAAATAGAGCCTCCTACTGCCTGTCTTCTATTACCCACCTCAACGTCATTCTCATCAGGGCACCAGTTTAACCACTCCAGTTAGAGACACATACTATAAGGCATCAATTAACAATGAGGCTAAAAACTGCATTCTCTATTGTCCGTTGTTGTGAAGCCAGAGGAGGGATGTTTACTCACACAACTCCTACTAGCTGACCTCTATTACATACACAGATCACACTTGTTCAAAGTTTTAGAGCAGGAGAGTCCAAACTCTGTCCTAGAGGGCTGGGGTCCTACATATTTTAGTTCCAACCCCATTTAAACACACCTGAACCAGCTAATCAAGCTCTTTCTAGGTGTAGTAGAAACTTCCAGGCAGGTTGGAGTTAAACTATGCTGGACACTGGACCTCCAAGCTTGGACACCCCTTTTTTAGAGGCACCAATGAGCTTTGGTTTGAATCTTTGTTTTATTCTGGAGCCAAACTGTCTTCGACTCATTTTCATGGTTCACTGCAAATCCTGTGAACATTTTAGTGTTTATAGAACAAAGAA
Organism: Danio rerio; assembly: GCF_052040795.2. Classification (NCBI taxonomy): domain Eukaryota; kingdom Metazoa; phylum Chordata; class Actinopteri; order Cypriniformes; family Danionidae; genus Danio; species Danio rerio. The sequence continues at coordinate 41,998,530 of NC_141035.1, forward strand.
AGACGGTCAATGCCAAAAGGATGGGAGGGTGTTTTTGTTCTGAAAAGATATGCAGGCACTTGTGTTTGATCGAGGCTGCGGGGTGTTAAAAATGCATAATCCAAATACACCTGTTAACACAAACACACACTTTCCCTCTTTAAACCTGCCATCGCTGTGAGGCTAAATCAAGTTGCGCTTGTGCGGGAAGGAAGGATTTGATGGAATTTTTATATGGGCGATTTTGTCGTGCCGCAGTAAATGCTTATTAAAGAGGAGTAATCAGTTTTCATATTGGAGAGAGTGCTTATCTGGAGCTCAGCCTAAAGCCGAGACCAGCGCCAGTCTACGGGCCACATCAAAGCGTCAGCAATGTGTCCTATTGTAGATAGGCACTTAACAGACCCACACACACATAAAACGAGTCCCTTGGGGAGAGAAAATACCTTTAGTGTTTGTTCTCAATTTACTGAAATGCCAGATTCTGGAATTAGCCGTGAATGCAAATAAACCCAACAAACTATGCGCTCAAAGGAGAGATGGACGCTGGTTAGTGTTCATCAAGTTGAATGCCTGGACTGTTTGTGTGTCAGAAGAGGTGATGGATTGTTAACCGTGGAGAGCAAATGTCACCGATCTAATTCGGATTCTCCGCAGGGTGTCTAAACAGACCAGGAGTCACCCTGGACTAGTTGAAATGATGTTTGTTAAGTAATCTTAAAGCGAAAATGTAAATTCTGATTTATTTACTCTTGCCATTTCAATCTGTACTTGAATGGAGTTCAACGTTGTTTTGCATCCCATTAACATTTGTCAAATGGAATTATTTTACACTACTTTTTCTCAATAATCCATTACTTCATTGTTTCTTTTTGAACACTATTTGTTTAAAATCACTTTCATTTGGCAAGAATGTGAAGGAATATAGACTAAATTGGAGTTGCCATGATTTCATTCATTCATTGCTGATTTATTTTGCAGTTTGAGAAGTTCTGAGCCATTTGTACAAACTTTCCAGCTGTGTAAATGTTCATGTTTCAAAACAATCATGAATTAGGACGAGAATAAGTGATTGATTTCTTGTTATAATGAATGTAATGATGACTCAGTCTTTTTCTCTCTGTTTTCTACCCTTTTTCTGACCCCAGTGACGTTCCAGCGTGTTGATGGAGGCTTGATGAGCAACGGGAGGTAAGATTCCTGTCATCTGCTCTCTCGTTTCCCCTTGTTATTCCTCAGCATGCCACAAAACAGCGCTGGTTATTATCTTTGTGCCAATCACCTGCCTTTAACCTTCAAAGACCAGCCCCTCAATTCCAAACCTCATTCATATTCTGTCCATCATCCTCTGGAAGGTCATCAAAACCATTATCCTCTACAAGGCAGTCGTCTTCCAGCCCGCACTCCGCTTTTAAGGGTTCGCGCCATCGCTGCACTGTTAGAAATTCATCTTAAGGGACGCTTCGGAAGAGAGAATTGAAAGGTTGTTTCTATAGGTTTCTGTGAGAGTTCTTGTGACACACAGCCGTTTCTCATGGGTCAGCAGCTTGATTAACCTTCTAAAAGTCACGCCAGAGTCCATCAATGCGGAACAATTCTTTGCATAACCAATAAAACAGGCTTCGTTCAGATATAAAGAAATAATTCAACCAAAAATATTCAAGATATTGGGCACTTTGCTGGTGTCAAACAGACAATCTGTGATCCCAGGAGGATCTGCATCAGTAATCAAGGCAAGATTATATAGGTCCATATTTATATATAACATTATCTAATTATTGCATTAATATGCAATTAAATACAGTATATATTACAACTTATGACTTGAAAAGTGAAATATTATTAGATATTTTATATATATAAATAATATCTAATAATATATTTATACTGTAATACATTTACAACATATAACCATATACATAGCATTGTCTTTATTGCTGATTCATTTTAATTTATTACAAAAAATATTTCATTTAAATGAGATTATATGTATGGTATTAGTCATTAAAATGCATTTTGCTTTTATGTAAAAGGGCTATTGAAAATGTAGATTATGTATTTATAAACTATTACAAATGATTAAATAGCTTGTTGTTTAAATTCAACAAGCTATTTATAAACCATACTGTCAACAGTCTACAGTAACTTACTGGCAGCAGTTCGCCAGTAACTTACCGTAAATTAATTATAGCAACTTACCGCACCATTTTTCTTGCTTTATATTTATTTACAGTATTGTATATCTTTACTGTATAATATACAGTAATTTTCACAATGCAACTTTAAAATACAGTAACATACTGCATAACTGTCCTAGAGTAAAATTAAGATGTAAATGTGGAAACGTAAATGTTATTTATGTGTACAGCATTGTTTACCTTGCTGTTTATTTATTTACAGTATTGTATATCTTTACTGTAATACATGCAGTAATGTTCACAATGCAACTTTAAAATACAGAAACATACTGCATAACTGTCCTACAGTAAAATGAAGATCGAAATGTGAATGCACTATTTACCTTGTTGTTTATTTATATATTTACAGTACAGTATATCTTTACTGTAAAACATGCAGTATTTTCCACAGTGTAACTTTAAAATGCAGTAACATACTGCACATCTGTCCTACAGTAAAATTAAGATCTAAATGTGAAAATGTAAAGGTTATTTACATTTGCTGCACCATTTATCTTGCTTTATTTGTATTTACAGTATTGTATATCTTTACTGTAAAACACACAGTAATGTTCAAAATGCAACTTTAAAATACAGTAACATACTGCACATCTGTCCTACAGTAAAATGAAGATCTTATTGTGAAAGGTAAATGTTATTTACATTTACAGCACCATTTACCTTGTTTTACTTGTATTTACAGTATTGTATATCTTTACTGTAAAATATACTGTAATTTTCACAATGCAGCTTTTAAATACAGAAACGTTTTACACAATTGTCCTACAGTAAAATGAAGATCTAAATTTGAAAATGTTAATGTTATTTACATTTGCAGCATCATTTACCTACCTTTATTTGTATTTACTGTATTGTATATATTTACAGTTATACAAACAGTAGTTTTCACAATGCAGCTTTAAAATCCAGTAACATACTCCATAAGTGTCCTACAGTAAAATGAAGATCTAAATTTAAAAATGTAAATGTTATTTACATTTTCTGCACCATTTATCTTGCTTTATTTGTATTTACAGTATTGTATATCTTTACTGTAAAACACACAGTAATGTTCAAAATGCAACTTTAAAATACAGTAACATACTGCACATCTGTCCTACAGTAAAATGAAGATCTTACTGTGAAAGGTAAATGTTATTTACATTTACAGCACCATTTACCTTGTTTTACTTGTATTTACAGTATTGTATATCTTTACTGTAAAATATACTGTAATTTTCACAATGCAGCTTTTAAATACAGAAACATATTACACAATTGTCCTACAGTAAAATGAAGATCTAAATTTGAAAATGTTAATGTTATTTACATTTGCAGCATCATTTACCTACCTTTATTTGTATTTACAGTATTGTACTGTATATCTTTACAGATAAACAAACAGTAATTTTCAAAATGCAGCTTTAAAATCCAGTAACATACTGCATAAGTGTCCTACAGTAAAATGAAGATCTAAATTTGAAAATGTAATTGTTATTTACATTTACAGTACCATTTACCTTGCTTTATTTTGTATTTACAGTATTGTATATCTTGTAAAATATACTGCATAATGCATTTTCACAATGCAGCTTTAAAATACAGTAACATACTGCATAACTTTTCTTTATTTAAGTATTTGTAGATATTTGGATTAGAAGCAAGAAGACAAGACAGTGAAACAGGTGCAAATTTGAGAGCCTGTAATAAATGGTCTGTTGGGTATTTTGAGCTGAAACTTTGCAGACACATTCTGTGGACACCAGAGGTTTATTTGACATCCTGTAAAAAAAAAGGGGCATAACACTGGGAAAAAAGAAAGAAAACATCCATATTCTGAGCGGATCGGTCCTGTCAGGTGTGATAAAAGACCCCCAGACAACAAAACACCCCTGATTCTCCAGGTCCAGCAGGTAACTAGTGTCATTCAAATGAACCCTTCCTCTCCTTTTTGCCCCCGAAAAAAAACGTGAAGCCCGTCAGAAGATTCCGGAAGGGTTAGGCTAGCCTTTCCCTGGGGTAATTATTTTTACATTATTACACGTGCTCATATTCCAGCCGCCCAGCCGAGGTGACAGGCAAATTTATCACTGTGGGGGTCCGTAAGGCGGCGGGGACGGAGGGGGGGCTGACAAATGATAAAATAAAACCCTTCTCTGCTTAAATTGTTCCTGCTAATTCTTTTTGGGGGGTGAGATTTATGAGCAGCTAGCCGTCCGTGAAGGGAGATGTGCGTAGATTTGTGTGCACACGTACAGTATGTGTGTGCGTGGTGTGTGTTTGACAGAATGCAGGGTACACAAACAGGCAGATCGCATATTTTCATCCATCAGTCACATGCGATATCAGAGCGAGCTTGATGTATACGCGTATCATCGCTGTGGGTGCATCTGCTGATAAAACTGGGTGCTCATGGGAAACCATACATTCGACTACATATAGTAATCCATCAAAATAGCATTTACATTTTTTTAAATATCAAAACGCTCGAATTCGGTTAAATGTTTGTCTAAAATGCTAATGTTATGCTTAAATATCTGATATGTAGTGTATTTAATTAATGATTTTTGTAAATGACACAGTATTTAACTGTAATATGAACTGAATTTTACTGTAGGACAGTTATGCAGTATGTTAATGTATGTTAAAGTTGCATTATGAAAATTACTGTATATTTTACAGTAAAGATATACTATACTGTACTGTACTACATTTTCACATTTACATCTTAATTACGTACATTTTACTCAATTCTACTTTTTTAATGATGGACTAAAGTTTTGGAGGCAGTGTGTTAATACGATTGACAAAACGTGAGATTGAATAAATTTTTTAACGTGCGAAAATTACAGACAAAAATTTCGGATTTACTACCTTATTTTTACATTTTAGTATGACTCACTAATCACCCAATGACAATTTGGTTGAGGAGTGGGGTTTTTGTGGGCATGCCTCTTTTAAAAAAAAAATGTAATAAGTTTTTATTCAAACTAAATTGTACACTGTAAAAAAAATCTGTAATTTTATGGCTTATTTCCGGCAAAAAAAAAGTAAAATAACAGCCGTTTAATTACAGCATTTTACTGTACAATAACAGAGGTTGAATAACAGAAATTTACCAAAAAAAATTAATATTTTAAGGAAATTTCATATTTCAATTTAATATCTGTTATTTTACAGTAAATAGTCAAATAGCCGGAAATAGCCTGAATAGTCAAAACACCTCTCAACATGCCTTTGCAGAAATGCAAAAAAAGTTTTAATGACAGACTAAAGATCTGGAGTCAGTGTGTCAATCAGATTGACATAACATGAGGTCAAATTTATTTTTTAACGTGAATGAAAATGAAATTGAATGTATTTGTACAAAATAGCCTCTTTTGTACAAAAGCGTTTTTGGATTTTGCCTTTGATTTGTATGGCACAACAAGAGGTTGAATTAATTTTTTTGCATGCGAAAATTACAGATGAAAAATTTTGGATTCAGTGTGCCGTAACCTTAATTAACCTTAATAGTGATACCTTGTCTTTAGCTACATGGCACCCTAGAGATCACAGATAAGCACTTAGCTTTGTAGATGTGAATTAAAACAGACATTCCTCGTAGTAACACTAATATGTTGGTGAATTTAATGCATTATATTGCTATTCACAGAGCCTTATTTTTCGATTTATTTCTCATTTATTTGAATCTGTCCCCTACCAGTAATAAGGTAATACTCTGTATTCTTTACATATAAATTGCTTATAAATGCTTAATATATATATATATATATATATATATATATATATATATATATATATATATATATATATATATATATATATATATATATATATTTATTTATTTATTTATTTACCTTAATTCCTATAAATTTGTATGATCTTGTTTTTTACATTTTGGTACAACTTGCCAATCCCCCAATGACAATCTAGTTGAGGAGTGGGGTGCGAGTGGACACGCATCTTTTTTTTTTTTTTACGTACATTTTACTTCAAATTAAGTTGTATGTATTGTACAAAATACCCACTTTTCACACAACAGCCGTTTTAGATTGTGCCTTTCACTTGTACGGTAGTGCTAAATAGTCAAAACATCTCTCCAAATGCCTGTAAGGATGCAAAAATGCTAAAATTTTAACCCGATAAAAAATTTTTTATGACGATGAACGTTTTGGAGGCAGTGTGTCAATACGATTGACATTACATGAAGTTGAATTTATTTTTAACATGCGAAAATTTCGGATTCGGTTTGCAAAAATCTTAAATCATATAAATTTGTATGATCTCATATTTACACTTTAATACAATATGCTTATCACGCAATTACAATTGGGTTGAGGGGTGGGGTTTCTGTGGGCACGCCTTTTTTTTAAAAAAAAACATACATTTTCATTCAAATTAAATTGTGTTGTTTGTATTCGTACAAATATTTTTCGCATTTGTACAAACTAGCCACTTTTCATGCATTGTGTCAAATAATAAGATTTCTAGTGAGATCGGACTGAATTTTCATTTAATTCCTGACATCCACATGTCTCCTCATTGTCTCATCTGCTGGATCTGCAGAGTGAAGGTGTTTCGGTGTCTGGAATTAAAGCCTCAGCGTGTGTCACATGACTCTCCCACAGGAAATGAAGTTCTGCTGATTGATTTGAAGATTTTACCCGAGATCCCATGGGTCTCCTGTCTAATCAAAGAGGACGTCCACTTGTGTCTTTTTTTTTTTAATAGTGATACCTTGTCTTTAGCTACATGGCACCCTAGAGATCACAGATAAGCACTTAGCTCTGTAGATGTGAATTAAAACAGACATTCCTCGTAGTAACACTATTATGTTGGTGAATTTAATGCATTATATTGCTATTCACAGAGCCTTATTTTTCGATTTATTTCTCATTTATTTGAATCTGTCCCCTACCAGTAATAAGGTAATACTCTGTATTCTTTACATATAAATTGCTTATAAATGCTTAAAATAAATATATATATATATATATATATATATATATATATATATATATATATATATATATATATATATATATATATATATATATATATATATATATATATATATATATATATATTTATTTATTTATTTATTTATTTATTTAAATACTAAATATATTTGCAGATAACACACATTTTAATTTTATAATTGTTTATTGAACAAATTATTTTTATACTAAAGTGTTCATACCCTTAATACAAAAAATTACAGTATGTTGTGCATTATACATTTATTAGTTTTATGTATTTAATTTTTATTTAATTTATAATTTTTTTTACATTTTCAAGTAGCACACATTTTAATCTTTATAATTAATCCTTATCCTGAAATGTATACCCCTAAATTAATTTAATTTTATTTAATTTTATTTTTATTTAAATACTGGTCAAATATATTTGCAAATAACACACATTTTTAATTTGCACATAGTTTAAAGGACAAATTCATTTATATACTGAAGGATATATGCCATATTTTATCCCTATTATGCCCTATACTAAAAACAACAGAAAAAAAAATAACAGTACGTTGTGGAATATACATTTATTTTTCTATTAATTTTTTTTTTTTACTTTTTTTTTTTTTAAATACTGGTAAAATACATTTGCAAGTGGCACACATTTTTAATTCGTATATTTTGTTTTTATTAAACAAGTTAATCTTTATACTTATTTCATTTTATTGATTAATAAACAATGTTCAAAATATTACAGTACTTCATACATTATGTAACATTTTTTTTTTTCAAATACTGGTAAACTATATTTGCAAATAACACACAATTTAATTTACACGTTGTTTATTGAACAAATGAATGTTTAATATTTAAGTGTATATCCCATATACTAAAAACAATAGAATATATTACAGTACTTCTTGCATTATATGGCATATTTATGTATTCATTTTTTTTTTTTTTTGATATTTAAATACTGGTAAATATATATTTGCAAATAACACGTTTTAATTTGCACATTGTTTATTGAATAAATGTATTTTTAAACTGAAGTGTATATGCCATATTAATTAAAAGTAATAGAAACAACATAATAATAAAAACATAATAAAAAATAAAATAGTAATAAAAAAATAATAAAATAAGCAAAGTAATAAAAATAATAAAAACTACGGATATTACAATACTTCTTGCACTATGTAGCATATTTATTTATTTATTTATTTATTTATTTATTTAGTTATTTATTTATTTATTTATATATTTGTTTTTCAATACAGGAAGTTCACATTTTACCAGTTACTTTTCGTTTTTTTAAAGTATTGACCTATCGTTATCCATAGCTGTAATATAAAGTATATACAGGCTTTTTGTAGTTTTACCAAAATCTTCTCTACACTGAAGTAGGTTTTGTGTCAGTGTTTATGGATGGATTCTGCATTTCTGGAGAGATGATGGCGAACAGGAGAACATGTTCATTTGTTACAGTCTTTGTTTATCGCATTAATTAGATGAAAGCAAATGAAGCCGCCGCGTCTGTTTCTGCAGCTCCTCATTGGCTGCTGCCAAATCGCTCGTACTGAGCAATTACGCTTAATCGATCACAGAATAAATGATTCATGGAAGATGAATAGGCGGCATATTGGTCAGGCCCTGAACTGATGGAAACTGATAATAGCAGTTTGGGCTTTTCTTAGACACTTGTTTTCTCTTATACATGCAGACTTATTTTCTACCATTCTGCTCTTTGTTCTTTATTTTTGTATGTTTGGGATAATTATTTTTTATTGTTATTTATAATTGCAATTATTATAATTATAATAATGTTTTTTTTTATTTGCTGTT
>NC_141035.1:42167500-42182500 GCF_052040795.2 Danio rerio
TCACAGTTATTAAATCAGTGTGTCAGTGGCACAGTACAGCTACGTGTGTGTGTGTCAAACATTTTAGTGAACTACATTTGTTTGGGCTGGTTATATATTTGAAATAAAGAGAAAATGTTGACTCTAGCGATGACGAGGCTTCATTTAAACTGCAGAAGATGCCGTCTGACAATGAGATGAAAATGCCTCACAGCAGCTGTTTTCCATCCTATTTAGATGGCATTTCTTTAAATGATCAGTCCAGGAGATGGTGCTGATGGACAACAGTATTAGTTCAAAGAGGATAAAAGCAGGTAAAATAGATTAAAACTATCGTTTCAAAGCTGTCCAAATGTGACTGTTTACACGCATCAGCTGCCGACCGGAAGTTCTTCGCATTCTCCTTGCGCATACACGCAAAGCATAATGGGTCATTTTGCGTTCCAAGAAAAAGGTCTATAGTGCACAACATAAATGAGTAAGCTCCCTTTGAAGATTAAAAGTGCAGTCACCTAACATCTTAAGAAATACAAGCATAATACATGCATAATACATTTGAATAAAATGTATTAATTATACATATGCACTACCGGTCAAATGTTTGGGGTCGTTTTTTCTTTTTTTCATGTTTTTTTTAATTTTTTTTTAAGAAAATGATTCTGTTCTTCAAGGCGGAATTTATTAAATGCAAAAAAAAGTTAAATTGTTAAATATTGATTCAAATTTGAAATAACAGTATGTAGTTTCAAATAAAATTATTAGTCCAGTCATTATTGCTATAATCCAAGTTGACAATCGTGTGTTACTTCTAACTTGTAGTGTTTTTCATATGGGAGGTGCTTTCAGGACATATGGCTGTGGAGGGAGGAGAACCGTACACGCTTGTAAAGATTTTAATCAATTCTTGATCCGCCCCAATAAAGGCAGATGTCGTTTCAGCTGCTTCTGATTAAATGTGCATAAAGTGCAAACGACTCAAATGGTTAAAAAGAAACATGCTGGGAAATGATTTCTGCTCGTGTGTGTGCAACAGAAGTCTGTACAGGTTTAACTTCAGCCGCTTTCAATGTATAATTAACAGTTCATTTGTTCAACATAAAACAGGACAAATTTTGTGAAACATAGAGGAGTTTTTTTTTTTTTTTTTATTCGACTGAAACATGAGGACAGGGCAGCACATATAGTGGCTCCTCCCCTTTAAAAACAGCCAATAGCATTTCGTTTTATCATAGGTCTGCCAGTGAGAGTGGTTGAGCTCGAGCACATCAAATAAAAAGCAAATGAGAAGCGTATTAAAGGGGGCGGGAGATAACAGATACCAGACAGCATTTGATTGGTCAGGAGATTTGATGAAAATTGCTTTAAATTCAAATGAGTGGCAAAAGAAGGCAGAGCTACAAAATGCCCATGTGTCAGTATAGTGGCAGATTCGAAATCAAGACTAACATCATATACTAATGAGGAACAGATTGTCACTAATGGGCAGGGCTTCCTCCTCTGATGACACGCACAAAGGTCGAAAGCCAATCAAACAAAGTGTTTCAGCAGATTGTTTTTTAAAGTGCGATAGTGGTACTTACAGTCCACTGGACTCTGACGGAAGACGATGAGAGAATTGTGGGATTGTGAAGGTGAATGACGACATCTCCCAGTTCTCTCTGGATCTGGCCATGCTCCACTCCCTGGCTGGTTGGTGGGACGTCTAATCATATAAACACAGAAAAATATGTAGCACATGGATATACATTTCTAAACACACAAGATATACGAAAAGCAAATACCCCAGAATTTGGAGATAATACACAAAATGCAGATAAAATCTTTTTATAATTGAGAAAGCTGGCATGAAGCAGGAGTTGTGATAGTCTCTTCTTTGCTATTGTTATGTCTACTCCAGTAAAATAGCCTCTCAAACTAGATTTTTGACTTTGTCGATTGGGAACTGACTGGATGGTTGTGGTTTACTATTGGTGGGTCTCAAAAATAATGTATAATAAGCACTGAAATATTAGATGAAAAAAATCATTCGTTTTTTTTTTCGTGGTGATTTTAACGAAGTAATTAACCATGTTTATTTATTTATCACTTTGCATTGCCAATGTCCAAGCAGTTTGGAAAGACATTTAAAAAAACAGTATAAAAAGACCAAGATCTCCTAGACTGTCTTATGCTGCATTCACACCAGACACGGAAGCATCATCAAGCGCGAGTGATTTACATGTTAAGTCAATGCAAAGACGTGAATAGACATCCTGCAGCATGATACATACGAATGGCGCGGCTAGAATGACGTGTATTGCGCGAATGGTACGGGTCAAATGAAAGACCCGTACCACATGAAATTCACTTGTGAAGTGAATTTGATGCACGAATAAAGCGGATTTGACGCACGAATGAAGCGAGTAAACTCAAATGTTCACGTGTCCTGTACACACGAATAGTCCAATTTATCTCCCTGTTCCGCGTCTGGAGTGAACACAGCATAAGAAAGCATATAGTATGATATGTATGGATGTTGTCTATGACTATGATGTCTATCATAATACATCTAGAAGTAGTGTGATATGGTCGATAAACCTTAATAAACAACACTCAATCAATCAGCAAACCAACCAACCAACCAACCAACCAATCAATCATCAAACAATCCAACCAAAAAAACAATCAACCATCCAGCCAATTAACCAACAAACCAATCAACAAACAATCATCAAATCATTCATCAAATCATTCAATCAATCAATTAATCAATCATTCAGTCTATCAATCAATCAATCACACCAATCAACTATCCATCCATCCAACCGTTTAACAAATTAATCATCTATCTATCTATCTATCTATCTATCTATCTATCTATCTATCTATCTATCTATCTATCTATCTATCTATCTATCTATCTATCTATCTACCTACCTACCTACCTACCTACCTACCTACCTACCTACCTACCTACCTACCTACCTACCTACCTACCTACCTACCTCTCTCTCTCTCTCTCTCTCTCTCTCTCTCTCTCTCTCTCTCTCTCTCTCTATCTATCTATCTATCTCTCTCTCTCTGTCTCTCTCTCTATCTCTCTCTTAATCAATCAATCAATCAATCAATCAATCAACCAACCAACCAACCAACCAACCAACCAACCAACCTACCTACCTACCTACCTACCTATCTTTCTATCCACCTATCTACTGAATTCATTTAATTAATTATAAGGACACATTCTTTTGCTCTTGACTGAAAGTTGTAAAGACCAGAAAATGAATGCTGCTTTTATTATCAGACTACTACTAGAACACGGCAAGTGCTGATTAAACAGGTTAACATAAAATACTATTACGTTTTATCGAAATGCCTGTTCAACTGCAGAGTGAGATGAGATGCAAGATGTAAATACTTTATCAAAAACAGAATAGCTCAATATAAAAAAAAATCCTTAATGAAATATAATTTTACATTTCTGCCACAACACTATGGTTAAAGTTGATTCTATCATAAATCTGTGTTAGATGTTGCTTATTTGTGGATTGGAAAGCAATTAACTGGACTGTTGTGCATCACTGATTCTCCAGTTTTTCACGTCTGTTGTTGGGAACGTCGATGCAGTTTCATCAGGCATTGAACTTTAAATCATTGAGATATTAGTGATTTATATTAAGCTCTATGAGTGCTTTTTATTCAGTAATTTTACTTTAAGCTAAAAAGGAAAAAGAACTTTTCTATGACATTACTGGATCTTTGAATCACGTTCAGTCTCTTGTTTGTTACATATACATACACACAATCACTGCATTGCTTGTTGCAGTTCACTTATCGCCTACCAGTGTCACTAACTCAATGCTTTCTGGATTTCTACACACAGCCCTTTCAGTACATACAATGGGATATATGAGGTCAAAGGAGAACTGACCTTGTGTTTTGACAGCGTCGCTGATGGGACTGGGGTCGCTCAGGCCGTACGCATTGGCCGCTCTCACCAGAAACAGGTAGACGGCACTTGGCTTCAGACCCTTAAGCACGAAGCTTTCCGTCTTCACATGATCGGCGAGCGTCTGCCAGCTGCTGCCTGCTGCATGGCTGCAATCCACACCACACAAATCAAACATCACCCTTCAGATTACTGCCGACTAAACTTTATATCAAAATACTGTCATTATCCCAAACAATGAGGTAACCGCAAAACACAGCCCTTACAGGAAAGCACGGTTATTTATGACAGACCGAAGCAAATGGAGCGGGTATTTACAGAAACCCCCATTAGCTTGTGAACTGTGTTTACAAACGTTTGTAAAACACGCCCGTTTGACCAATGACTGATGACGATGCTGTCAGAAGTGATGATGTCACCTGAAGGCCTCAATGACGTATGAGGTGGGTGTGGCTCCAGCGTTCAGATTCGGCTTCCAGGAAAGAGACACGGAGGTGCGGCTGACATCCGTGACGTCTGGTTTAGATGGGGCGCTGGGGATGAGGTTGGGATCTGTGGGACGGCCCGGTTGAACTGGAGCACCAAACTCTGAAGACAAAGAAGATAGACATTTTAGTAAAAATGCCAAATGAAGAAATAATCCTCAAGAAGCTGTGGTTTACAGTGCATTTATAACAGCTAAAGGAGCGATATTAGGCGAAGTGGAGTACATTGTATAATCACTGTACACCACAGCTTCCTGGGGGTTACTGCTTTCAAGGACAGGAGCAACAGAACATCTGTTGTATAAAACATCCTAAAGGGACATTTCACCCAAAAATCTAAATTCCACCATCATTTAGTAATTTGTTCCAAGCCTACATAAGTTACTTTTTTTCTGTTGAAGACAAAAGAAGATATTTTGAAAAATGCTGATTGGTTACACCCATTGACTTCCGTAGCAATTGTTTTCCTACTATGGAAGTCAATGAGTGCTAGCTACCAGCATTCTTCAAAAAGCCTTTATTTATGCAGAACAACATAAACAGAATTACATCCATCCATCCATCCATTAACAATGGATGGATGGATGGATGGGTGGATAAATGGATGGATGGATGGATGGGTGAATAAGTGGATGGATGGATGGATGAATGGATGGGTGAATAAGTGGATGGATGGATGGATGGATGGATGGATGGATGGATGAATGGAGGGATGGATGGATGGATGGGTGAACAAGTGGATGGATGGATGGATGAATAAGTGGATGGATGGATGGATAGATGGATGGATGGGTGAATAAGTGGATGGATGGATATATGGGTGAATAAGTTTGATAGATGCATGGGTGAATAAGTGGATAGATGGATGGATGGATGGAAGGATGGATGGATGAATGGATGGATGGGTGAATAAGTGGATGGATGGATGGATGGATGGTTGGATGGGTGAATAAGTGGATGGATGGATGAATGGGTGGGTGGGTGAATAAGTGGATGGATGGATGGGTAAATAAGTGGATGGATGGATAGGTGGGTGGGTGGGTGAATAAGTTGGATAGATGCATGGGTGAATAAGTGGATGGATGGATATACGGATGAATAAGTGGATGGATGGATGGATGGATGGATAGATGGATGGATGGACGGATGGATTGATTGATGGATGGATGGAAGGATAAGTTGGATAGATGCATGGGTGAATAAGTGGATGGATGGATGGATGGATGGATGGATGGATGGATGGATGGATGGACGGATGGATTGATGGATGGATGGATGGACGGATGGATGGATGGATGGATGGATGGATGGATGGATGGATAAGTTGGATAGATGCATGGGTGAATAAGTGGATGGATGGATGGATGGATGGATGGATGGATGGATGGATGGATGGATGGGTGGGTGGGTGGGTAGATAGATAGATAGATAGATAGATAGATAGATAGATAGATAGATAGATAGATAGATAGATAGATAGATAGATAGATAGATAGATAGATAGATAGATAGATAGATAGATAGATAGATAGATAGATAGATAGAACAATGGATAAAATGACAGAACAGAATGACAGATAGAATGATGGAAGGAATGATAGAACAACTGAATGAGGATGAAAGAATCACATAAATGTTAAAACCACATGAGGGAGAGTAATTTTTCATTTTACGGTGAACTGTCCCTTTAAAACAATCCGTCCGTTCATCCACTCATTCGTTAATGCATGCAGTGCAGCGGCTCAAATTTGCATCAAGACACAATGAAAAGCAATTACAGCTGGACGAGGCTTTAATTTCAAACTCAATTTCAGAGCTAATTTCCTGCGGTGTGTTTTTCAGCATCTCAGTCTATTGTGTGTGTTATCTTACGCTCTGTACCTTGCACCTCCAGGTAGGCCTTCCAGGACGCCTCTCCGCTCGGGGTGGAAGCCGTGCAGGTGTACATGCCAGTGTCGCCCAGCTGAAAGAAGAAAACACATGTCTGTTAATGCAAATACATGCATATGGATACATATTGATGATGAGAAGGGCGATACAAAATCTGTGGATTTTTGTTTATTTTTCTGACAGTTTTCTAAAATAAAATCTGTGTATCTTGCATACATATGATTGCCACGAGGCCATTATTATTGGTTAATGAACTTTATAACATTCATTCATTCATTCATTCATTCATTCATTTCCTTTGGCTTAGTCCCTAATTTATCAGGGGTCGCCAAAGTGGAATGACCACAAACATGCCCTTCCGGCCGCAAACCAGTCCTGGGAAACACCCGTACACACTCGCATTAACTCACACGCTCTTACAATACGGCCAATTTAGTTCATTCACCTATACCACAATTCTTTGGACTGTGGGGGAAACAAGGGGAGAACATGCAAACTCCTTTCCTGAAATATTCAGCAAATGTTTCCACATACTCAACAAAGCTCAAATGTAGAAGAGTAAAAAAGAAGGTAAATTGGGTAAGCTAAATTGTCCATAGTGTATCTAGAAAAATAGTCTATGTTTTTGTATTGGTAAACCAAGCCTTAGCCTATTTTTTTGTGAATCCACTAGAGGGCCTTGTGTACATTTTTCAAAATCTGAAACACATTTCTTAGTGTACATTTTGTTGTACGTTTCAGATACATGCCCTTCTTGTACACTGCTGCGAAAAGGCGGGGCTTGTAGAACAGATCACCTGGCGAACCAATGACCTATTATTTTTGGTAAAACAGCTCTTCGCCCCAAGCGCTCTGCATCATAATTACGAGACCATACAAGGTAAGCTGCTGAGCAAACTGACCACGCCAGAAAAGATGTCCATATATAGATAAATACGCGTCAGAAGCATATTCTATAACAAATTATGGAGATTGTTAAAGTGTTTTGTGATATTTATTTAAATAATGCTTTATTTGTTGATAATATGTAAATATTATTAATATGAAAAAGAACTAAAGTTACTGGCGTCATATTACCTAGTAGCAAAATTAGTTTGATGCGTACAGAACACCTAGCGAACCATTGACCTAATATTTTTTGTGTGTGGATGAGTGTGTATGAATGTTTCCCAGTGATGGGTTGCGGCTGGAAGGGCATCTGCTGCATAAAACAAATGCTGGATAAGTTGGTGGTTCATTCCACTGTGGCAACCCCAAAACAACAAAGGGACTAAGCCGAAAAGAAAATGAATGAATGAATTAAACGAACAAGTGAACAACCAAAAACCTTCATTAAACAAAGACTGATAGACAAATAAGATTCACATGTATGTTCCTAGACACCGCATACTTATTAAATAAGGAAAACAATAACATTTGCAGGATAGAGTGCTGGAATATGCTAATATAATTTACAAAAAGAAAGAACACATTTAAGAGCATGTCAGTGGATCTGTCAGTCAGTCTGCACGGGTGGCGTGAAAAGTCGCCAGAAATAGACAGTCTTTCTTGAGCTGCTGGTGTGCGTGTGTTCACTTAATGACATGTTCATTACTGCGGCCCACCTGAAGCGCAACAGATAGAGATGCATCTCTCCATTTCGCTTTATCTCCCCTCTATTCTTTAAAAGAGGCGAGTGAGACATCCACGTTAATTAAAATCGGATAGTGACAGCGAACACGGCGGGGACCTTTGACCCCCATACAGGGGAAACCGGGGTGTTTTTGTGTGTGTGAGTAAGTGTGTGTGTCCTCCCCCCATTTTACACGTGTCTCTTTTACCCCAGTTTGGAGTGTGTGTGTGTGTGTGTGTGTGTGTGAGTGAGCTCTGCGAGGCTGACAGCGGGAGTGTGTGTTCACACATCAGAACCTGCAGGTTGACTGACGGCGCCCTGAACACTAACTGTCTGTGAGTGAGATGATGTTGGGGATGAAAGGAGAGTCAGTCTGACAAACACACACACATACATACACAGACAGACAAAAGAGAACACCTTCAAGCGAGCATGCAAGCACAAGATACTAGAATAGTTTTGTGGTCATTATCATATCTAAAAAGTTACAAACCGAAATACAACAATTCTGCATCAACACTTCCCCGTGTCTGTTCTTCTTTATTTACAACGCAGCAAAACAGTGCTATCTAGGAAAATAGTCTATGTTTTTGCATTGGAAAACCAAGCCTCAGCCTATTTTGGGGGGGGGGATCCACTAGAGGGCGTTGTGTACATTTTTCCAAATTTGAAATACATCTCTTACTGTGTGTTTTGTTGTACATTTCAGATACAGTTCCTTCTTGTACACTTCATTAATAAGGCGGGGCTTGTCATACAGATTACCAAGCAAACCACTGACCTAATATTTTTTTGTAAAACAGCGCTTCACCTCAAGTGCTCTGCATCACAATTACAACACCATACAAGGTGAGCTGCTGAGCAAACTGACCATGCCAGAAAAGCTGTCCATATAGAGATAGATAGGAGACAGAAGCATATTCTATAACACATTATAGACATCATTAAGGTGTTTCGTTGTATTTATTTGGTGCTGTGCAAATAACTGCAGCACAATAATCCTTTATTTGTCAATAATATGTAATATGTAAAGTTACTGGCGTCATATTGACCCATTTTATAAAGGCTTTTTATACAATCACCTAGCGAACCACTGACTTAATCTCGTCCCTTCACCCCAAGTGCTGTACATCATAATTACAACACCATACAAGGTAAGCTGCTGAGCAAACTGACCATGCCATAAAAGTTTTCCATACAGACATACATAGGTTACCAAAACATATATTATAAAAGTTATGGACATCATTAGGGTGTTTTGTGGTATTTACTTGATGTTGTGCAAATAACTGCAGCACAATAATCCTTTATTTGACAATAAGATGTAAATTTTGTTAGTATGAAAAAGAAATAAAGTTACTGGCATCATATTGACCCATTTTATAAAGGCTTGTTATACAATCACCTAGAGAAATACTGACTTAATCTCTTTCCTTCACCCCAAGTGCTGTACAACATAATTACCACACCATACAAGGTGAGCTGCTGAGCAAACTGACCATGCCAGAAAAGCTGTCCATATATAGATAGATAGGAGACAGAAGCATATTCTATAACACATTATAGACATCATTAAGTTGTTTTGTTGTATTTATTTAGTGCTGTGCAAATAACTGCACTGATTCTGAAGAATAAGGTCAACAGTACCACCTTCAGTCAGTAGAGTGTTTGGTGTTAGTTTAGAAAAAGCTTGTGATTTATTGGAGTTTGATGAAGGGCATTGTTCACATTGTTAAACATTGTTCAAAGTGCAACAAATCACAAGCAGATACAACAGTGACCCGGGCAAACTCAATACAACTGTTTTTCTATAGTGCTTTATACAGTGTAGATAGTATAACTGCCATTTCATCAGGAGGACATGGTAAATAACATGGCGAATAAAATGTTTTTATAAGATAAATTCAATAATAACAGAATACAGAATAGTGGTAGAATTCTGCTGTAGTTCTAGTTACTTCATTTTAACTACATTTATTTTTTTACTCATTTAAAACTATTTTGAGATTCAAAATGTATTTTTAATTTGGAAACAAACAGCAATATAAATAATTTTATAGTTTAAAATACAAAAAAAAGGCATCTATACATCTTAACATGCTTAAAACAATATGGACTTAGCCGAGAAGCAAGATTTTACATGAAAAAAGACAATATAGGGTTAAAAAAAAAAACATTTTGATTTTGATTAAATTCAGATTTTTGTTGTTTTGATTTTATATGTAATTATTATTTCAGTAGTCGCATAAAACAAACTTTAATAGCTAATAAAAATGATTTCATACACATCTGCTAATAAAAGTAACATTTTATATGTATATTTTATATTTAAATATTTATTTCAATAGTCTCATTAATAAACTTAGTTAAAGCTAATAAAAATAATTTCACACAAATCCGCTAATAAAAGTAACATTTTATATTTATATTGTCTAAATTTTTTAAAAATAATCTCATTAATAACCTTTAATAAGCAAATAAAAATGATTTCACAAATTTGCTAATGAAATTAAATTTTTATATTAATATTTTATATTTCATTTTTTATAGTCTCACTAAAAACTATAAAAGCTAATAAAAATATTTCACACTAGTCTGCTAATAAAAACATCATTTTTATATTTATGTTTATTTATTTATATATTGTATACATGGTTTAAATAATCTCATTATTAAACTTCAATAAAGCTATTAAAAATATTTTACACAAATCTGCTAATAAAATTACATTTTATAATTATATTTATTTATTTATTTATACTCAAATATTTTTCAAGACTAATTAATAAACTTTATTAAAACTAATAGAAGATTCTTTCATACAAATCTGCTTTTTTTAAGTAAAGTTTTTATACTTATATTATTATTTTTTAACAGTTTCAATATTACAATAAAGCTAAAAAAAATATTTTCCAAAAATCAGCTAAAAAATAACTTTTTTATGTTTATTTATTTATTTTAATAATATATATTTAAATATTTTTTTTCTCTATAGTTTCATTAATAAACTGTAATAAATCTAATAAAAAATTATTTCACCCAAATCCGCTAATAAAAAATGGAAATTAGTCTGTGGAAATGTGAGAACTTGCAACCTGTTTATTTCCAGCAACCTGCATCTAATACGTGATTAAACTGCTGCAATGATGCAGAAAGGTGTGCGCAGTGCAATGTTTTTATAGAGGAACTTTCTTTGATTTTTGATTCTGTCAGTGAAACCTGCAGTGCGGTTTCAGATATACAGAATAAAAGAGTTAACAGCTTAAAAAAAAGACCTGCCAAGTTGAGCTCAGCGAGCTAACCGCATCCAATAAACCACGCTGCCGCATCCAGAAACCTCCATGAATAA
Organism: Danio rerio; assembly: GCF_052040795.2. NCBI lineage: Eukaryota > Metazoa > Chordata > Actinopteri > Cypriniformes > Danionidae > Danio > Danio rerio. The sequence continues at coordinate 42,178,744 of NC_141035.1, forward strand.
AATATTAATAAAACGCAAGCGAGGCGCTGGGTCTGAGACACAACCGCTCGCCATTCCCTGTAAATAGTTGTTCAGTGTGGCGTGTTTGGAATGGAAAATTCCATAAAAATCTTTTACTAAGGAAAACCGAACAAGGGAAACAGTGCTGTACGAGAACAAGTTGGTTTGGTGCAGTAAATGAACACAAGCTTAAATCCGGGAGAACTTTAAGGCAAGACACTGCAGGTAAACAGGGTAAATAAGTTCATGTAATATACTAACAGTTCTCATTTATAATAATAAATTGTATTCATATTCAACCTTCTTTCCTAGTTGATGGATTATATTAAATACCGGAAGCATTTATTGCAGTAAATATTTCAAAAATATTACAGTTAAATACGCAAATGAGCACCTATTTAAATAAACTTAAAATATTTCTAGCGGAAAAATCTGAACACTAAATACGCATCGATGAATTTGCTCTTCAGTGTTTGGACTCTCAGTAATGATTTTAAATCACACTGAACTGAGCTAAACTGAACTGAACTTATACACTAAAAACTGAACTACACTGATCCAGTTACTATGACCATTTATGTGAAGCTGCTTTGACACAATCAACATTGTAAAAGCGCTATACAAATAAAGCTGAATTGAATTTAATTGGATATGAAGGGAACAGTGGATTCTTGGAAATCGTAGAGGAGAACAACTTCTTGTGGAAAAAAAATATGTCATATCCTGTAAATGATGCATGAACAAAACCTTCAGCAAAAACATTCAGAATACAGATGAGAATGAGTCCTGTTGAAGTAGAGATTTATGGTTCAGTGCTGGACAAGAAAAACTCAACCTTATGTAATGTAATTCAAATTTACACATTTTGAAAGAATGTGAACGGCACTCCTGTCCCCAGATACTGTTCATTAATCTGCATTTTTTTGGATAAGAAATAAATAAATAAATAGATAAGTGTATAAATAAATATATAAATGAATTAATATATCAAATATATAAATACATAAATAAATATATAAATAAATAAAAAGGTAGACAAATAAATAGATACATATATAAATAAATACATAAATAAATAAAATATAAAAAATATGTAAAAAAATACATAAATAAATAAATGTTTATAAATATATATATATATATATATATATATATATATATATACATATATATATATATATATATATATATATATATATATATATATATTATATATATGTATGTATAAATATATAAATATATAAATATAAATACATAAAAAAATAAAAAATAAAAATAAATAAATATATAAATAGATAAATATATAAATAAATTATATTAATACAAAAAAGATAAACAAATACATAGATTACTATATAAATAAGTATGTAAATAAAAAATTATTAATTAATTAATTAATAATAAATAGATAGATTAATAATACAGACACAAAAGTTTATAAACATTTATAAAATTATATATATACACATATATTTATTTACACAAACAAAATAAACAAAATTAATTTGAAACAAACAAAGAAACAAAACAAAATAAATAGATTAAAAATAAACAAATAAAACATTACAATGTACAAAATACATTCAACATTGTTTATTTACTTGTCTATATATATAAAAAAAACCCATTATAATCTATTATAATTAATAAAAAAAAAATTCATGACCAAATAGTTTGGAATTTAAGTTTTTCACTGCACTTCTAAAATGCAGTGAACTAAAATAAAAAAAAAAATGTATGGATTCTAAGCAATGACAGGTAAATGAAAAAAAAAAAAAAACTACCCGTAGTGTCTCGAATCTCTCGATTTAAAGTGACAGTTCCTCTAAAACATGAAAATTTATTTCCTATTTACTCACTGTCAAGTGGCTCCAGAGTTTTTATTTTCTGTTATTTTGAAGAAAGCTGAAAACCTGTAACTATTGACTTCAATAGTAGAAAAAAACAAATACAATGGAAGTCAATGGTTACAGTTTTTCAACATTTTTTAAAACATCTTTTATTGTGTTCAACAGGATAAAAAAAAAACACTCAAACCGGTTTGAAACAAATAAAAGTTGAATAAATAAAGAATAAAAAAATGAATTTTCATTTTTGGGTGACCCTTTAAATCATAGTGAGGAGTCAGTGAGGAATCTCTGTACCTTTGCGTATCGAATCTGCAGGGCTCCAGTGTCCAGCTGCTTGAGTCGGGAATCATGTGTGGACACCAGAACTCCATCTTTCCTCCATAAGATGGTAGGAATCGGTGTCCCGGTGGCTTGGCAGCTCAGAACCACCGTCCCGTCCACTGCCACAGTCTGGTTGGTTGGACCCTGACGGACGATTGGTGGAGGCCTGTCTGAAATCACTGAGAAAGACACACAACATCAGAAACCAAGACTATTACACTAGTTTTAAGTCTGTGTGAAATCAAAATTGACTGTTTGTTTTGCTAGCGCACATTGTTATTCACATTAATCTGTGCAAATTGAATTTGGTAATCTTCCATTAAAGTTTGACCATTTGCTTCCGCATGCAGAGTGGCAGACTTTCTCTAAAGACATCAAAAAGAAAGCCCCGCCCCCTACTTAATATTCAGTTTCAGTTGGAAGTAAATCGACATAATGAAGTTAAAGTCTCAGCAACTTCTGGTTAATGTGGACATTAAGAATGTAATTATAGTGTATTAAAAACATTATGGTCTAATAAAATTAGTTCTGTCTTTACTTGTGTATCCTAGTTATTGTATTTTTAACTCTTGAATGACTTGTTTTTATTAGTCTTTATTTCTAACACAAAACTAAAAGACTTTAAAAGAAACCAATACTTTGCTTTTCCATTTGCTTCGGCTTAGTCCCTTAGTCCTTTCATCAGGGGTTGCCACAGCGGAATGAACCACCAACTTTTTCAGCATATGTTTTACACAGCGGATGTACTGGGAAAGTACAGGGAAACACCCATACACACTCATCCACACACCTAAACTATGGTCAAATTAGTTTATTTAATTCACCTATAGCGCATGTCTTTAGACTGGGAAACCGGAGCACTCGGAGGAGAACATGCAAACTCCACACAGAATAGCCAACTGACCCAGCCGGCACTCGAATCAGCGACCCTCATGTTGTTAGGTGACAGTGCTAAATTATTTTTCTCTTACTTTTTACTACTATTCCTTTTTTATAAAACACATAAAATAATATACAAAACTATTAAAATATTATGATTTATGAAACAATCAAGTTCAATGCACACCGAGTCCGCAATATTTGCACATTACAAATAAATTGGACTTGATGCTGAATCAATAATATTTACTCCCTGCCTCTAAAGCTTGCAGTTTTCACAGTTAAATCATTTTTAAGCTTAATACTAGTAATAGTACACTCACCGGCCAGTTTATTAGGTACACCTGTCCAACTGTCTGTTAACGCAAGTTTTCTAATCAATCAGCCAATCACATGGCAGCAACTCGATGCATTTAGGCATGTAGACATGGACAAGACGATCTGCTGCAATTTAAACCAAACATCAGAATGGGAAAGAAAGGGGATTTAAGTGTTGGTGCCAGATGAGCTGCTCTGAGTACTATTTTTACTGGGATTTTCAAGCACAACCATTTCTAGGGTTACAGAGAATAATCCGAAAAAGAGAAAATGTATGCAAATGGCCTCCACAGTCACCATTTATCAATCCAATAGAGCACCTTTGGGATGTGGTGGAATGGGAGATTTGCATTATGGATGTGCAGCCGACAAATTTGCAGCAACTGTGT
>NC_141035.1:42187500-42190000 GCF_052040795.2 Danio rerio
ATATATATATATATATATATATATATATATATATATATATATATATATATATATATATATATATATATATATATATATAACTCAAGTCAACAGTTGGAGTTATGTTGTGTAGTTTAAGTGTTCCCTTTATTTTTTTTGAGGAGTGTATATAAAATATTTTTGGTTTATACAAAATAAAGAGTTCTATATGTGTATTTCTGCTAAAGGTCATCATCATATCATATCATATCATATCAGCAAATCTCTCATTTTGAACGTCTTGCATATAAATATGCTTTACAGAGACAAAGCTCAAGCCGTCAGCGTCACATTAACAGCAGGAAATAAAACAGAAAGTCCCACTGGTGTTTAATGGAAGCATGTGCAGGTATGCTGGAACATAAAAAACAGATGCAGACGTGAAATAAAACTGCATGACTGCCGCGTCTGCTTCATTTGCATGGGCAAGGGCACAAAGCAATCAAATTTACATGGAGAGGGGGGATAAATTTGGGCCATCTGTCCCGCACTGACACTCTTTAATGGGGCGGTGTTGTGCGGGATGCTGCTTTTTTCATGCATCTTAATGATGATGTGGAGGCGCTGATTTCTGACGCGACTCCACTTCGGCGTCCGTAACAGCACGACGCCATTTCAGCTTATAATAAGGACGAATATGCTGATAATATGTGACACAAAGTATGACCCCCTCTGACGGAGAGTGCGATGTACACCGGCAGAGCTAAAGCAATCTGAAACCTGTCACATCTCACACTGCCGTAATGTATGGAAGCCCATTTATGCCACAATAGAACAAAAAATAAGCATAGAAAGTCAAAATTTTGAGTTTAAAAAGGACCTATTGTGCAAAAATCACTTCTATAAGGCGTTTAAACACAGTTGTGTTGCAATGATCTGTAAATATAACAAGCTTCAAATGATAAAAATGCATTAATTTAATTTTTTAAAATGACACTTCATAAACAACACTTTTATTGACATTCTCCTTTGCATGTGTCATCAGAGGGGGAAACCCGCCCATTGGTGATAATATCTCCCTCATTAGCATATTACGTTAGTCTTGTTTTTAAATCTGCCAATATGCCGACACATAGGCATCTGCAGCTCCGCCCTCTTTTGAAAAGAGCACAATCTCATTTGAATTTAAAGCGACATCAAAGCCTAAAAGGGACCGTTTCAAAGAGGTCAAAATCATAATTTTGAGTTAGTAAATTATAGTTTTAATTTTTTAAGCAACAATTACAAATTATTACGGCATTTTGAGACTTTGTCTTTCATAATTTCGACACTGCATCACATTTTTGACTTTTATGCATGATTTTTGTTTCTTGTAAGGTGGAAATGGTCTTCCAAAAAATGCAAGAGTAAAAAAGTATTGCTCATCTCAGTAAAAATAGCCCGTCATAATTGCAATTTGTTATATAATTAAGACTTTTTACATAATGATTCAATTATTTTTATGACTTTTATAGCGATCAATTTTCATATTCCATGAAACTGTCATCATTTGACTTAAATCTGGTGCAAATTTTGATTTTTAACATCATAATTTATTTATTTTTATCACTTTTATAGTCATCAATTTTTACATTCCATAAAACGGTCATCATTTTGACTTGAATTTGACTTAAATTTAGATTTTTAACATCATGATTCAATTATTTTTATCATATTTATTTACACATTTTTTTATATTCCTTGAAACTCTGATCTTTTCTTTATTTAAATCTGACTTAAATTTTGACTTTTGACATCATAATTCAATTATTTTTATGACACTTAGTCATCAACTTTTTATATTCCAAAAAACAGCCATAATTTTTTACTTAAATATGACTTAAATTTTGACTTTTAACATTAATATTACATTATTCTTATGGCTTTTAGTCATCAATTTTTATATTCCATAAAACTCATAATTCTGGCTTAAATTGCACTTAAACTTTGACTTTTAACATCATAATTTAATTACTTTTATGACTTTAATAGTAATCAATTTTCACATTCCACGAAACCGTCATTATTTTAACTTAAATTTAACTTCAATTTCGATTTTAAAATCATAATTTAATTATTTTTATAACTTTTATAGTCATCAATTTTTTTATTCCATAAAACGATCATCATTTCGGCCTAAATTTGACTTAAATTTAGATTTTTAACATCATAATTCAATTATTTATTCCATAAAACGATCATCATTTTGACCTAAATTTGACTTAAATTTAGATTTTTAATATCATAATTCAATTATTTTTATGACATTTATTTACACATATTTTTATATTCCTTGAAACGGTGATCTTTTTTAAAATTTAAATCTGAGTTAAATTTTGGCTTTTAACATCAATATTACATTATTTTTATGGCTTTTAGTCATCAATTTTTATATTCCATGAAACTCATAATTCTGGCTTAAATCACACTTAAATTTGGACTTTAAACATCATAATTCAAATAGTTTTATGACTTTTGGTCACCTATTTTTTAATTCCATGAA
>NC_141035.1:42195000-42275000 GCF_052040795.2 Danio rerio
TCTTTACCGCAAATTATAGATAAGTGCTGGCAGGATCAGAGCAGTTTGTCAAACAGTGTGAGACAAGTGAAGGTGTGTGTGTTTACCGTGGACGGTGAGGGTGGCGCTGGCCTCCGTCTTGCCCATCATGTTCTCCGCCTGACAGGTGTAAGTACCGGCGTCTCCTGAAGTCAGCCTCTTCAGTTTGAGAGTGTGGTCCTCCCAGATCTCATACCTGACACAAACAAACACACGCAATTAAAGACTTATCAGGAGGATCTTCATTTATCTTTGGGTGCTTCTCATTTGTATTAAAGGGCACCTATTATGCAAAAATCACTTTTGTAAGGTGATTAAACAGTGTGTGAATATAACTAGCTACTAAGAGTTATAATTTATTCACTTTATTTTGTATAATCACACTTGATAAAAGCCTGCAGAAACACTTTGATTGACATTTTCCTGATCGTCTTACCTTCCCTTGGGCAGTTCTCCGTCCTCTTTCCTCCATCGGATGGTGGGCACGGGGTCTCCTTGAGCTTCACATCTGAACTCAACGCTCTGATCCACAAGGACGGACTGGCTGCTCGGCTTTCGCAAGAAACTGGGCCTCTCTGCACACAAACACACACTTTATTATGTAAAACAATCTTTCCAGTGAATCTCCCCTTCTCTAATCTGACTGGCTGCTGATGAACTTACCGTGAACTACACGCGTCCATCTATTTTTACTGACTCTCGTCTTTCTTCATAACAGCTACAGAAGTGGATTTCCTCTATCAAACATTTCGCCTTTTGTTTTAGCTTTAGCTTGAACTCTCTGACTTGTTGTTTTAGCCTAACCGCTAATGCAGCTAACGCTAAAGCAAGCTTCCTCTTTGATTTATTTATTAAGATTATGTAACGTTGATGTTAGGATATGGCTAATCTGTGAATATTAAGACTACATGAACCTGATGATATGAGAAAACAGCACTGCGGGCCATTTACAGGCACATTGTCATGAGTATTGACTGTTTAAAATGTCACTATTGATTTTCAGTTAGTGTTTATTACATTTTGGATTTTTATCACTTTGCACATAACATGGGCTTGTCAACTTAATCAATGCTGTTTTTGTTTAGGAAGCATATAAATAATAGTGTTAACCATTAATAGCAATTGAAGGTCGGGCTGATTTAATAACCAATAGCAGAAAAAAGAGTATTTAAAGTTGTGTGATTTAGAAGTGAGGCTATGTGTTTGAACAACAAATCGCAGAATAAATGAGTACTGACAATTTACAATTATTAGCATGTCATTTCAAACCGAATTGCTTAAAACTAGCATAAAAAGTTATTTAACCACTCAAACTCTGCTGACCCGGTACCGGGTCCGTAACATCATCGACTTTCGCTCTCAGATTTAAAGGGCTAGCGTTGCACCAGACCGCCGTAAGTGGTGTCGTTTGCAAGTGTAGAATCTATATTTTATGCACATATGCACCACTTTGGTTTTTATTCTACTGTATAAATGTTATTTACACTTAAATACACAGTATTTTGGAGACCCGAGCTAGGTATTTTACATTGGTTCATTTTCATATTTTTCATATGACACAAGTTAGAGCTCAAATGAAAGCTCTTGCCGGTGCTCATACAGTTCTAGCATTCTTTTTACTGAATTATATTCATATGCCAAACAGTTGTTGAATGAATTGTGGTGTTTCCATGGCGCAGAAATGTAAACAATACATTTATGATCAATAAGCAGCCCCAGATAGCACAGACAGCTGTCATCTCTTACCTTATGCTTTGCCCTTCAGGGCCATTCTCCTCTGTTTTTGAGGTGATGTGCATAAGTAATCCTTTTATATGTCTGATGTGGTCCAAACACAGTGAATTATGTTTGATCAAACAAAAGAATAGTGAAATATGTAAACAAGGATCGGTCTCTGTGGCTTGTACAGCACCTCTCATCAGCTGGAATGCAATAACTTTTGCATAGATTATGGTAGAGACCTTTTTCTTTTTTCCTATGATTACAGACATGTGCAGGAACCACCAAAATTAATTACAGCAACCTAGACCACACAGAACCTAAAAGGTACACTTTCAAATTTGAGTTTATAAAAAAAAAAATACAAAACTGTTTATTATAACACAGACAACATATACAGTTATTTTAAACACTTTCAATAGTGTTTTATGAAAATTCAAAGGGTTTTCTTTAAAATGATACCAAATTTTTGCATTTACACCTCTGCATGTGGATTTGGGAAGCTTTTTAATTTGGGTAGGCAAAATCCAGGCAGAAATCCCCAAATAGCAGCAGAGTTTAAGTGGTTAAAGTGGCCAACTGATGGACACTTCAGGCCCCCATGACTCTTTGCACAGGGAGTTGATTGAGTTTTTCTTACTATATGGAGGAGGAAATCTGTTGTACTCACTATTGGAGAAAGCATAATAGCTAACATGGATTGCACAAGGCACCTCAGCCCACACTACCAGTCAAAAGTCTTGTCGTCGATCCCAGTTGTAGGAGCAACAAATAATAACTTGACTTCTAGTTCATTACTTGGAAAAGTGGCAGAAGGTAGATTTCTCAGATGAATCGTCTGAACTGCATCCCAATCATCACAAATACTGCAGTAGGCCTACTGGAACCCGTATAGACCCAATATTCTCATAGAAATCAGTCAAGTTTGGTGAAGGAAAAATCATGGTTTGGGGTTACATTCAGTATGGGGGAGTGCGAGAGACCTGCAGAGTGGATGGCAACATCAACAGCCTGAGGTATAAGAACATTTCTGCTGCCCATTACATTACAAACCAAAGGAGAGGGCAAATTCTTCAGCAGGATAGCACTCCTTCTCATACTTCAGCCTCCACATCAAAGTTCCCAAAAGCAAAGAAGATCAAGGTGCTCCAGGATTGGGCAGCCCAGTCACCAGACATGAACATTATTGAGCATGTCTGGGGTAAGATGAAGGAGCAGGCATTGAAAATGAATCCAAAGAATCTTGATGAACTCTGGTAGTTCTGGCAGTCCTAATTATTTTCTTTGTTCTCTATTTCCACCTTGGGATACTCATCCTGAGGCCTCTAGAGATTGTGCAGCACCACTGATGTCATCCAAGTCCTGTGAAGAGATGGTGCCAACCATAGAGGACTTCTAGAGGTCTCTATAACCCTGGACCAAGCTGTATATTGAGCTGATGCTGTGATGGTCATGGAGGGATGAAGAGCATGAGACAAATTTCTGAAAGACCCAGTGACAGACAAGTCTCCACAATGATCCTGTGGGCCAGCTTGTACACCAGCCGGTGACCTACTCACACCTGCAGTTCTCCACAACGGACGTCCAGCGTTCTCCATCCCCTGGCACCTAGACTGCAGCTCTGCACATGAAGCAATGGTCCTTCTCAACTGAACCTGGTCTCTCTCAAGGTTTTTTTTTCATTCACTTTTGTCAATTGGTGAAGTTTTGTTCCTCGCCGCTGTCACCACTGGCTTGCTTGGTTTGGGTCTTGCGGAGCTGCGCATTGATGGATTTGCTCTTCAGTGTTTGGACTTTCAGCAGTGAAAATTAAACCACACTGAACTGAACTTCAACTCAGAAAACTGAACTGACAGTTTTCAATTTACTATAACTTCTATGTTAAGCTGCTTTGACACAATCTACACTGTAAAATCTTTCCATTTCCTATACTTGATCTAAACTTAGAAAGACTTGATTTAAAATATCTTGCATCTTTCTCGCTTTAACATGTAAACATGCAAGAGGACACTGAATAATGATGGTGATAAGAATGGCTGCACTGCAGGGATTACGAAGGGAAGGTCAAAGGTGCCAGCTCTGATGTTGGGTAGTGTAAACCGATATGTTAAGGTGTTGGATGACAGATCAGTGTATATTTTTGGTTTGCATGTGCGAACGAATGAGTGTGTGAAGCGCAAGCTGGTATTTGTTTCATGGCAAACTGAGGATAAGGTTTATGGGTCCGTGTCAGCTAAACAGGGTCAATGACATGCTGGAGTCTTCCTACAGCTAAGCACACAAACTCTAAACATCTGGACTCTCTCCTGCTCTGCCCATAAACAAACACTTCATGCGACGTGTATGTGTGAGTGTGTTTTAAGTGAATCCATCTGCATGCATTTCCACAACTGAATGCACCAGGGGTTTGTGTGGGAACCTGATTACATTTACACATGTGGGTCTTGAAGAAGGCTGATCATGTGGTGGAGCATATGAGAGTCTTGTTGTCGGATGCACTGGAACGCATAAATGAAAACAGAAATGCACTGAAAACCTACCGAGAACAGTCAACTCCGCGATCTCGCTCTCTCGTTCCCCCATCATGTTGGTTCCCACGCACACGTACTTCCCCGCGTCCGTTTTTCTGGTGTTGGTGATCATGAGCTTTCCTCCTCGTATCTGTCGGAAACAAAACATGAGAAGTCGTAAATGTGAGAGTTAAAGGTCAAAACCTTCATCTTTGGACTCGGAAATACTTCTAAACTGTAAAGATTTCTTCAAACTATACAATTAAGTAAATCAATCAATATATGTATCGCATTAAAGAGTTATGCTTTAAAGTCGGTGTAAACTGGAAATTGCAAAGGCTTTTATTTCAGGATGTTGAGGTACTTCTAACTGAAACAGACTATTAAGTAGGGGGCGGGGCTTTGTTTTTGTGCATCATTTACTCATAGCAAACTAAAAGCTGATTTAGGCTCAATCCCAATTCTATTGTTGTACCCCTACCTTCCCCTTGGCCCTTGAAAAGGAGTGTGAAGGGGAAGGGCTTCAAAATTTACCCCTAAGAAATGAGACAGAACTTCAACACCTGCACACGTTATCATATGCCATCACGACTGCTGTAGTTATTACAGTTGCGTTATTTTTTGGTGTTTATCATTAGGAAATCACTGAAGGCAACAATATCATGCTATTATAAGGATATAATGTGGCAATAAGATTGTAACTATACTGTGCATTTACACAGTGGCCATATTCACATTTGTAAACGCACAAAAACAACATTAACATTATAGCAGACACTGTAAAAAAGACATTCCCAGCCACTAGACTTTTCTAAAAGGGTATTCAAGTGTCATCAAGTGTCAGATGTGAAAGTATGTTGCGAGATTGCTAAACAGGAGTTATCATTAGGGATTATAGATAGCAAAATTTAGCGGTTTTTATATTAGCATCTTTAAAAAAAGCATGACGAACGAACTTGAACGCGGTTATGAATGTATAAAAACATGTGCTTGTTTGTAACGGTAATAATGACAAAAAATAATAATTTGTGCATTTCCTTACTTCCTTGTGCAGCCATTTTGCCATTGTGGCTGGTGTATTGTGGGAAATTTTCTAACCCCTTGGTTTTGAGTGTGGTTGTGAAAAATCTCATTTTCAAGGGCTATCTAGCGCTTTCCCTCAGCCCTACGTCTTCAAGCAAAAGTGAATTGGGACATCCCTACCTCTTCATGTGAACGCTCAAAATGAGGGGTGGGGGGAACGGGAAGGGCTAAGGGGTAGATTTGGGATAAACTACAAGGTTTTTATACTTGATGTGTTCACAGTTAAAATTGTCTTTTAAACGTCAGGGGGCGAGCAAAAGTGACCGACCATAAAATCAGACGAATAAACAGAGTTGGAAGATTTTTACGTTTTTTTATAATAATTTTTTAAATCAAATAATATATTTATATAATATATATTTATCAAATAATTATAAAGATTTTTTAAATCAAACTTTGTTGCATCACTTGCTTTTGTTCTGATCTTGGACAGTTCTACCAATAAAGTTTATTAAAAAATGACAACAGAACATGGGCTCCTCTACAAATATATATATTTTTTATTATGGCAAGAATAAAAGAAAAAAAAATACAAGTACCAAATAATTCACAATATATTATCTTATGGTTATATATAATTTTTTGCTTATTTTGAAACGGTTTAATAATAATAATAATAATAATAATAATAATAATAATAATAATAATAATAATACCTTACATTTATATAGCGCTTTTCTGGGCACTCAAAGCGCTTTACACAATGGGGGGGGGGATTTCCTCATCCACCACCAGTGTGCAGCATCCACCTGGATGACGCGACGGCAGCCATTTTGCACTAGACCGCACACCACACACCAGCTGATTGGTGGAGAGGAGACAGTGATGAAGCCAATTGAAGCTTAGGAGGCCATGATGGACAGAGGCCAGTGGGAAGATTTGGCCAGGATGCCGGGGTTAAACCCCTACTCTTTTCGAAGGACATCCTGGGATTTTTTACGACCACAGAGAGTCGGGACCTCGGTTTAAAGCCTCATCCAAAAGACGGCGCTCACTGAGCAGTATAGCGTCCCCGTCACTATACTGGGGCATTAGGACCCACACAGACCGCAGGTTGGGCGCCCCCTGCTGGCCTCATTAACACCACTTCCGGCAGCAATCTAGCTTTTCCATATGGTCTCCCATCCGGGTACTAACCGGGCGCAGCCCTGCTTAGCTTCAGTGGGCGACCATGTGAGAGTTGCAGAGAGCTACCTGCCGGTTTATAAATTGATTTTCGACCATGAATAAGTAGCATGAAGTAAATACCATCTAAAGGTTTTTCACATGGCCAATAACTAATGCCAGACATAATCTGTGGACATTCTTTGCTAATTCTGTACTGAATATTGTAAAAAAAAATGCGGATTTATGCGGAAAGATTTTAGGTGAATCGCAACTAAAAACTTAATATGTTAAATAAAAAAAATATACATTTTTAACTTTTATTTAATGTTTACAATGCAAAACATCCATTTATTTGGTAAACAAAGCAAGTCTCTTATATAATATATCTTCCATATATCTACTGAAAGACAGAAATTATAACTTTACAAACTACGTTGTAAGTAAATTGTATGAAAATGTTCATATTAGTCAGTAATATTACTGAAATAATTTAAAAACTGAAATAACTATAAAGTACACACATTAACACACAACTAAATAAATAGACTCAATGATGGGCTGAAAATCTGCGGAAATCTGTGGATTTCTGTGCGCATAGACTCTGTGTGGGGCTATCAATAACATATTACCCACGGCCTGAACGGATCATAAAGGTACCCGTTTCAGATAAAATCTCTTCAAAGTGTTTTATATTCAACTCAAATCGAATGTGGCTGCGCGTAAACTGTTCGCTCAAATCTCAAAAAATTGTGAGCTCTGCCAGCCGAAATCATGTTGCGCAAACACCACGATGACATCACATTCACTACACGCACTCAAGCAAACATGTCAAGTATAAATCAGCCTTAACCATATAAGTGGCGTGGTTAAGAATATTAAAGCTGAAGTTGTCTAACTAAATAAATAGTTTATTTAATGATTAACTTGGACGGATTAATTGAAAAAAAAATAACAAAGTGCAGTAGCAAAAATAATGTTTTTTTTTTTATATATATTTCACACAGACTTTAAGTTTAAATAAATATTCATGAAAGAGTCAGAAACTAAATAAATCATGCTTTACAACAATATTACACCATACAACTTTACAATTAAAAAGCTTCTTCAGTACCAAATCAGCTTATTAGAAGCATTTCTAGAAGCTTCTGCTGTTATTTAAATCCCCTTTGCCATCACATGAATAAATTACATCGTAAAATATATTAAAACAGCATGTCAGTGAGTATAAATATGCACAGTGGTAATTCAGGTGAGCTCGTATTTTCCCAAGGATCAAATTACAGGCCAGAGGGGCATTTTTTTCTTCTCAGGCAATTGTAAAGGGCAGCTGTAGGTCCTCATTCACCTGAGAGAATCAAAATCACACACTCTCAGACACACGCAAGCACGCACGCACACACACACACACACACACACACACACACATACGTACATACATACATACACACACAGAGACACACACACACAATGGACCACACGGCGAGAGTCAGTGAGGGGGAGCCGAATGTGGCAGCTCTCCTGCCGCCCCCTACCAGCCTGCACTTCCACAGGTCAACATGTGGGTTCACTTTATGGCAGATCGTGTCATGTCTCATTGATTATCATTCAGTGCGGTCAGTGTTGAGTCCAGCGGCTGGATCTGACTGTGTTTAACATGTGGAATGTGTAAACAGGGTCTGTGATAAAGACCAGAGGCACTCGCTGCATGTCTCGCAATTTACAAATTAGATAAAGCTATTACACTTATGAGGTCATATGCGCAAATGCCACACATTATCTTTAGGTCTGGACTGTAAAATATAACATTTCAGCTTAAACTTCCACCCATTTTTAACCCAAGTTAATGAATGAACACAGAAAAACATGGATGGACGGACTTATGGACAAGCAGAATGATGGATTGATGGATGGATCAGTAAACAGAATGATAAGAATAAACTATGAATGGATTGGTGGATGGATGGATGGATGGATGGATGGATGGGTGGGTAGACAGAATGATAGACTGAACTATAGATGGATGGATGGATGGATGGATGGATGGGTGGGTAGACAGAATGATAGACTGAACTATAGATGGATGGATGGATGGATGGATGGATGGATGGATGAACAGATGGATGGATGGATGGATGGATGAACAGATGGATGGACAAACGGATGGGCGGATGGAGAGAAAGAAAGACTGAATAATGGACGGACGGATAGATGGTTGGATGGGTGGGTAGACAGAATGATAGACTGAACTATAGATGGATAGAAGGATGAATGGGTGGATGGATGGATGGGTGGGTAGACAGCATGATAGATTAAACGATGGATGGATGGATGGATGGATGGATGGATGGATGGATGGATGGATGGAAGGACAGATGGATGGACAAACGGATGGGGGAATGGAGAGAAAGAAAGACTGAATAATGGATGAAGGGATGGATGGTTGGATGGATTAGTAAACAGCATGATAGATTAAACGATGGATGGATGGATGGATGGATGGAAGGATGAATATATGGATGGATGGATGGATGCATGGATGAATGTATAAATGGATAGATGGATGGATGGATGGATGGGTAGAGAGAATGATAGACTGAACTATGGATGAATGGATGGGTGGATGGTTGGACGGATGGGTAGACAGTATGATAAATTAAACGATGGATGGATGGATAGATGGATGGATGGATGGATGGATAGATGGATGAATGGATAGATCAATCGTTAGATGGATGAGAAGACATCATGATAGATTGAACTATGGATGGATGGATGGTTGGATGGGTAGAGAGAATGATAGACTGAACTATGGTTGGATGGGTGGATGGATGGTTGAATGAATAGATGGGTAGACAGTATGAAAGATTAAAGGATGGATGATTGATTGAATGGTTGGATGGATGGATGGATGGATGGGAAGACAGAATAATAGATTGAACTATGGATGGATGGATATATGGATAGACGAATCAATGGATGGACAGATAATAAAATGATAAATATGAATATGGATGGATGAATCGGTAGAACTATGAAAATATGGATATATAGAACTATGAACAGAATAAAACATGGATGGATGGACGAACGGACGGACGGACGGACAGATGGATGGATGGAACAAACTAATGACCAAATGGAATTATAGACAGAACAATAAAAAGATCTATGATGTACAATTGAATGATTTGATGAATGGATGAATGGATGGATAGACGCAGTTACCGATGGATGGAAAGAACAGTTTGATAATTGAAACACTCAAACATGAAAAACAAATGGATGAATGGATGGAAAGAAACTAAACTTCAATACAGTATCGATGAACATTAAAATGCACATATTCCATTTGTTTGTTCACAAACTCTCCAAGGTGTAAAATAAGAGTTTTATCTGATTGTTTTTACAGTCATTTACACTTAAAGGACAGCAAACATCTAAACGAAACATTCAGCCCGTCTCGCGGGACGTCTTCCAAACCGGACACGTCCGAGAACATTCTGAAGCATTCTTGAGTCTGTCGCCTCTCCTAAATATTAATGGTGGAAAAGAGGCTTTAAACAAAGGAGAGGTCGGAGGGGAAGGAAAGAGGGTGAGTTTATTTAAGCACCCCACGGTGTTGGAGAGGGTTTGAAGTGTCATTATGTTACTGTTTGTTTGAGCGAGAGCTTAACGGCTGAAACGCCACAAGACTCACAAAGCAGACAAGGTCAGGTCAGATGTAGGAGTGAGTGTGTGTGCGTGTGTGTGTGTATTGGGGGAATTATTAAGTTTAAGGGATAGTTTAGTCAAAACTGAAAAGTCTGTCATCATTTACACTCTCTTTCACTTGTAACAAACCTGTTTGAGTTTCTGTTTTCTGTTGAACACAACATTTGTTTCTTTTGTGCTTAATAGCAGAATAATGAGAGAAAGATTTTTCGAGATATTTTTATAACTTTTCTTGAAAGTCAAGTTTACATACATTATTAGGCCTCTGAAAAAGCTCAGATGATGGTGTCAAGGTTTTGGAAGTTTCTGATTGGCTAATTGACAGAGTTAATAGGAGGTCACTGCTTGCTTGTGGGACAACATGGGAAAATCAACAAGCCAGATTAAACAAAAAAAGCCAGATTACAATTTGCAAAATTACACTAGAAAAATGTATGATTTCTGGAGACATGTCCTGTGGTCTGACGGAACTAAGATTGAACTGTTTGGTCATAATGACCAGTGTTATGTTGGAGGACAAAGGGGAAAGCTTACAAGCCTTGAAACACCATCCCAACCATGAAGTATGGGGGCGGCAGCATCATGTTGTGGGGTTGTTTTGTTGCAGGAGGCACTGGTCCACTTCACAGCATAGATGGCATCATGAAGAAAGAAAATTATATAGAAATACTGAAGCAACATCTCAAGACATCAGCCAAATAAAAAATAAAATTAAAACTTGGCCACAAATGGGCCTTCCAAACTGAATATGACCCTAAGCATACTGCCAAATTAGTTCAAATGTGCTTTAAGGACAACCGAGTGAATGTTTTACAGTGGCCATCACAAAGCCCTGATCTCAATCCTATAGAAAATTTGTGGGCAGAGCTGAAAAAGCTTGTGCGAGCAAGACAGCCAACAAATCTGACTCAGTTACACCAATTCTGTCAGGAGGAATGGGTCAAAATTCCTTCAAACTATTGTGAGAAGCTTGTAAAAGAATACCCAAAACATTTGACCAAAGTTATACAGTTAAAAAGCAAAGCTAAAACAAAAATACCAAGGAAATGTATGAAAACTTTTGACTGTCTAGAAATAAATGAAAAATTAAAAAAAAAAAAAAAAAAAAGAAAGACAATTAGCAAATATTTGGCATTTAGCAAACGTAAATCATTTAGGTAATCCTAACAGAACTAAATTAGTAAACCTTAAGCATGATTTACCATTGAACATATTTTAAAAATTATGTTCCTTTTTTAGAGTGTATGTAAACTTCTGGTTTCAACTATATATATATATATATATATATATATATATATATATATATATATATATATATATATATAATTCTTCAATGCTACATCAATGCAACACTTTGTAAAATAAATTTCAAGTCTGGAACAACAGAGATTGACAGACTTAAAACAATAACAACAAAAACATACGTTTCTGATTTTTGGGTTGATCGATAGGATTTAGTGCATCTCTAATTGCTTGTGGTTTGCTATTGGTGGATCTCAAGCAATTGACAGGTTGATCCTGTCATAAGAGAAGCGAATAGTTGATATAGGAAAATTGTTTTGACAGTTCTGCCAGATTCAGGCCTCAAATGCATCAATAGTATTTCAGACGTATGCACTCAATAGACCTAGTGACGTTATTGTGAGAGGCAGGGTTAGGTGTACACATTAAAAACACTGCATGCAGCTTGCATGTGCACCCAGTCTGCAGCCAGACCCTTCTCAAATGCACATACACATGGTGCATTCACATACTATTGGTCCTAAATAGCATTTAAAAAAAAATGTATGTTCAAAACTATAATATGTTGAAAAGAGTATGCCAAAGGTTGCTGGACGGTCTACTATTTCCAGTAAAAGTTAAAGTGTAGAACCCCATACTCTAACCACTAATATTGCGCAAGACTAATATTGCGTAGATTTGCTCTTGACGGGTGAACAGGTAAATCCCCATCGCCATCCTCACCTGTGTGTCACACACCTTATTCTTATAACCTGCGCAGTTTTAGCGCTGCCACATCTAAATGCAGCTACAACCTCTCACGTGACAGCAGGGAAAGGCACAGCCAATCACAATGCTCATATGCCTTTGGCGGCTTTACGATTTGAGGGATGAACGTGATTCAACCCTTTCTGCATGTCTAGGTTAATGTTGACAGCGCGATTTTTTGGTGGATATTGGTGGGGATGCGTCCCCTCCATCCACGCTAAATCTGTGCCCCTGGTTGTACGTGAATTTGATTAGAACTACAAACTAATGTAGTAAAGGGTAAAAAGTGTAAATAAACTACAAACATGGTGGATCCCTGAGACCTATCAAGAAGAGAGGCTTCGGAAAAGTTATTTGAATGACTATTAATTCATATCAAGACAACTGTAAAATATTTAAATATTTAAAAAAAGTTTTCCATCTTATATTTTATTCGCAACAACAACCTGAACTTATATAAAGATATGTATTGACATTACATTCTGAATGCATAATTATCCAAACACCTTTTGCTTCTCCAATAAGGTAGGAAATTAAATATGGATGATGTGTCGAGGTGATTGACAGGGGACGTAACTAAGCAACATAACCATCTGTTAATGTAGAAGTAGTATGTCCCAAAGTTTGCATACACTTCTGTTACACACTCAAAGCTATATACTGTTCCTTCACAAAAAAGTACATACTTTTAGTACTGTATGTAGTATAAATATGCGAATTGGAACGCAGCAATAGACACATACTTGGAGTTCCATCACTGCAGGACTGCTTCACAGTAAGTAAAGCATCCCTGCTCGGGTAACAGCAGGAAGACGAGCTGCTGAGGATGAGCACTGGGAGACTGCTTTATTCACTCTCTTTTGTCTTGTGTGGTTTGGCAGAAGTGTTCACTCGAGGCCTGTGGTGTGGAGTCATTCAGCAGGCCAGATAATCACACACAAACTCTGAACGGAAAAAAAAAAAGCCGCTCAACAATACGGCGCGTCAGCTTCAGTGTGTCGTGCTGCTCCAGTTAATTTCCGAGCAGACTGCAGCAATTACTGCTGAAAAGCAATTAATGGCCAAATCGGAGCGCTTTAATTTCGAGATAACAGAAGAACGCTAAACAAATGAATAATGTTGATGCTCATTACTGTGTGCGGCGCTGAAGGCGAGACAATGTGGCAGTGGAAATCAGTTCAATGCTGTGTTTGCAACTAAACACTCACAGCATTGTCAGTGCCATAATGGCCATTATTAAATGTTTTTGTTTTAACGCCATAAAAATGTCCATTTAAAATAGAATATGTAAAAAATATATATGTATTTAGCCATGTTGTTATTTGTTGTATCATCTTTAATTTAATAAGTCCCTAAAACCCCCAGGTCTGTAGTCAGGGGGAGGTTTGGGTGGTTCGAAAGACCCACCCCCTACTAATAAAATGTCCAGAATTTGTCCCATAAATAAGTTTGACTGCTATGCCATCATAAATTATGAAAACAACCCAAAGCTTCCAAAAGTCATCTTTCACTAACTTTAATTCTGAATCTTAGACCTCATTTTTGAAAGAAAAAAAAAACTATAAAAAGGTTTAAAGCACCAAAAGTAGCCCATATTAAAGTTAATTATAATACTAATTAGGTTATTTTTGTTATCCATAACTTTTCAAATTTTTTTTTGTTTACAAAAGAGATTAGAACAATTGTGAAGCTCTACATTATTGATATTAACATGTTTATTTTGTTTTATTATTCAGATGGCCAAATTCTGACTGTGGAATGTTGAATGTGCTGTCCAGTTTGTTATTTGTCAAATAAATGACAATAAGCATCAGTTTTATGTAGTTTTTATTTAAAACTTTAACAGTTTTTTTTTCTAATGATATATGATGTTATATTATATAAAAAGTATTTTTTCTTATTTTTTTATTCCAAATATTTAGCAAATGTAATTGGTACATCAAAAAGTGTGGTTATGTTGATCATCTGACAAGCTAGTCCAGCTAAAAATAGTGCTTAAAATGTTACTAAAATGCAGTGTTTAAACTTCAGAACTAAATAGAAAATAAGGTGAATAACTGCAAAAAGGTCCACTTCTTTCATCAGGCTGGCTACGAGCCTACCCACAAAATTGTTTTGGTGCATATAGCTGAAGACAAATATTTTTTAAATATTTCCCAAATGCTGTATAAAAACGAGAAAACGCACTGTTTGTTTACTTGATTTATGGAGCACATTTAAAAACATCAGATGTTGACAAAAGTGCTTTACAAAACGACCAGCATACAAAATCTATACTTGTGTGTAGTATAGATAATATTTAGTAAAGTAATAATAGAAACTAATTTTTTTTGTACTTTCATGATAAAATTTCAACAAAAAAATTAATTAAATAGATAAAGAAATACATTAATGTTATTTTTAAACTGTATTAATAAAATAATATTAATAATAATAAAAACATAGACTATACACACACACACTCACACACACACACACACAGAGAGAGAGATACATACATACATACAGTTCAGTTGAAGTTGATTTTTTCAATATATTTTCCAAATAATGTTTAACAGAGCAAGAAAAATTTCCCAGTATGTCTGATAGTATTTTTTTCTTCTAGAGAAAGTATTATTTGCTTTATTTCGGGTAAAGTAAAAGTAGTTTTTAATTTTTAAAACATCATTTTAAGGTCAAAATTATTAGCCTCTTTAAGCTATAATTTTTTTTCGATAGTCTACAGAACAAACCATCCTTATACATCAACTTGCATTTAAATGTCACTTAATACAAATGTCACCCAAATATATATATATATATATATATATATATATATATATATATATATATATATATATATATATATGGATAATATACATGAACACACACACACACACACACTACTGACACCAAAATATTTCAGAAAACGATAAATACAAAATTGTATATCTATTTTTTATTTATAAATACAGGCAATACAATAAAATATGTGACTCTTTGTGTGTTTAACATTCTTATAATCTAATAGAAGACTAAACTGCAGACCAGTGATAAGCTACACACACAAAACACCAACACTAACAACAACACACTTAATCTTGTTTGATTCATATTTATGTTAATCTGCACAATCGCATTCCCAAAACGTCATAGTTACAAGTTGCCCAAACTCTGGATTGCGGAACACATTCCTTCATTGACTTTTTAGCCAGCACTTAGCACTAAATTTGCATTCTCAAAATCCCCTCTATGGTTTGATTAAAAATAACATCCCCCCCAAATCACCTTTAGCTTCACTCTACACAAATAAGCCACATGGAAAGCGACCGGCGGTGTGCACATCAAAGTCACTCTTTTAACGACAAAAGAGGCCTGATTGATTCCGTTACTTAATTTCCCACACATTTAATTAGAAAAACCTAATTGGTGGCCTTGGTTTAAAGACTGTGTTAAATCAGTAGTGTGTGAGAGAGTTTTGTGAACGCTGGCGAAGGCAAACTTTCATTCCCACATGCCCTTCCAATCAGATGAATGGGCTCCATTAATTTTCCCTGACAGAGTCTCGGCCGCGCCGCAGTTTAAACACTCATCAGCAGAAGCCCTAATCGGCCTTCATTTGCCTGAAAAATGCAGCAGAGGCAATTGTTATCCACACGCATTAAATAAGGGAACTTCTTTTCCCTGTCTTTTTATTAACGAATCAGCAGGATGTCGTTTGCAACGCTAAAATGAAAATTAGCCAAGGACCCGACTTAATTTGCAAACACAAGGTTGAAATGTGAATCTCATGTTTTTATTAAAGCGCTTAAAAAACGGGTGTTATTTGAGTTGGAGATTTGCTGTTTCACAAGTTCTGAAAGTCTGAACTTAAAACGTCCCTGCTATCAGGATTTGTTATTGAAAACTAGCGCCAATATGGTGGTACTTTGACTGAATAAGAATGCATACAGCAGGAAGAGTGAAAATTGCGTGGGACTAAGGATCGAACCCTGTGGCACCCCAAATGTGACTGGCAAAAGGAATAACGAAAAGCCAATGGGTTTCAACGGAAAAAATGTCAACAGAATTTAATTAAATAAAAAAAATAGATATTATTATTATTTTTAAATATAAAAACAAAAAATGTTGTTCTATTGGCTTCATCGAACGTGGACATTCAGCATGCAGTGGGGGTGTTTAATGCCAAGTGTGATGTGGCTGGAATGAGAATCAGCACCTCCAAGTCCGAGTCCATAGTGCTCCACCAGAAAAAGGTGGTGTGCTATCTCCAGGTTGAAGGAAAGTCCTTACTCCATTTGGAGGAGTTGAAGTATCTTGGGTTTGGTTGTGAGGGAAGGATGTGGGATTGACAGGCAGATTGGTGCAGCGGCAGCAGTAATGCGGTTGATGTACTGATCCGTTGTAGTAAAGAGCCGAAAGGCAAAGCTCTCAGACCAATCTACGTTCCTACTCTCACCTATGGTCAAGAGCTTTAAGTCATGACCGAAAGGATAAGATCTCGGATAAAAGAGGCTGAAAGGAGTTTCCCTCACAGAGTGGCAGGGCACACCCTTATAGATAGGGTTAGGATCTCTGTCACCCAGGAGGAGCTGAGTAGAGCTGCTGCTCCTTCATATTGAGAGAAGCCAGCTGAGGTGGCTCGGACATCTGCTTCGGATGCCTCCTGGACACCTACCTAGGGAGGTGTTCCAGGCATGTCCCACCGGGAGGGGGCCTCAGGGAAGACCCAGGACATGCTGTGGGCACTATGTCTTTTGGCTGGCCTGGGAAGGTGAGTGGATCCCACAGGAGGAGCTAGAGAGGGAAGACTGAGGTTCTCTCCTAAGACTGCTGCCTCCGCAATTTGGCCCAGGAAAAGCAGATAAAAAATATTTAATTTAATTTTTAAATAAAAAAGGTTTGGCTATTTAAAACTAGCATCAATATGGTACTTGGACTAAACCAGCAAGCATAGAGCAGGTAAAAAGAAAATTTTCAAATAAATCCAACGTTGCTCAACGCTATATTTTCCTTATTTCATTGGTGGTTTACTACAAAAGGTTATCTATGTAAAAATAAAATAAAAAACAAAACAAAAAACAAACATTTCCAATTTATAAACTGTAGCATCCGTCCTTTCGTATTAAGGCACTGTTAACACGAGCAGGTTTTTGTTCTAAAACGTATAGGTGTTGTTGTTTTTAACCAATTAAACTCTGCGGACCCGGTACCGGGTCCGTGACGTCATCGACTTTCGCTTTCAGATTTAAAGGGCTAGCGTTGCACCAGACCCCCGTAAGTGGTGTCGTTTGCAAGTGTAGAATCTATATTTTATGCACATATGCATCACGTTGGTTTTTATTCTACTGTATAAAAGTTATTTACACTTAAATACACAGTATTTTACATTGGTTCATTTTCATATTTTTTCATATGACACATATGCAAGTGATAGCTCAAATAAAAGCTCTTGCCGGTGCTCATACAGTTCTAGCATTCTTTTTACTGAATTATATTCATATGCCAAACAGTTGTTGAATGAATTGTGGTGTTTCCATGGCGCAGAAATGTAAACAATACATTCATGATCAATAAGCAGCCCCAGATAGCACAGACAGCTGTCATCTCTGAACTTATGCTGTGCCCTTTAGGGCCATTCTCCTCTGTTTTTGAGGTGATGTGCATAAGTAATCCTTTTATATGTCTGATGTGGTCCAAACACAGTGAATTATGTTTGATCAAACAAAAGAATAGTGAAATATGTAAACAAGGATCGGTCTCTGTGGCTTCTACAGCACCTCTCATCAGTTGGAATGCAATAACTTTTGCATAGATTATGACATTTTTTCTTTTTTCCTATGATTACAGATGTGTGCAGGAACCACCAAAATTAATTACAGCACCCTAGACCACACAGAACCTAAAAGGTACACTTTCAAATTTGAGTTTTTTAAAAAATATATAAAAAGCGTCTCTTTTTTAGGTGTTTATTATAACACAGACGATATATACAGTTATTTTAAACACTTTCAATAGTGTTTTATGAAAATTCAAAGGGTTTTCTTTAAAATGATACCAAATATTTGCATTTACACCTCTGCATGTGGATTTGGGAAGCTTTTAAATTTGGGTAGGCAAAATCCAGGCGGAAATCCCCAAATAGCAGCAGAGTTTAGGTTCCTTATTTCATTGGTGGTTAACATCTATCTAAAATTAAAATAAAGTTTAAAAAAACAACAAATAAACATTTCCAATATATAAATTGTCGCATCCGTCCTTTCGTATTAAGGCACTGTTAACACGAGCGGGTTTTTGTTGTCGTATAGGTTTTTTGTCGTATAGGTTTTGTTATTGTTTTCAACCCATAAAAACTACGCATTTTAAAAAGCACTGAACACCCTGTTTTAATACTGATATTAAGTTTTAAAAGCAAACTTTTGAAAACATGAGTTATCCACAGTCGCTCTCTGATTGGTCTTCTGTACAACTGCCTATCATTCCCTGAATCATCAAACTCTCATATCCCACATCTCATATGACCACTACGCAAGCAGTAGATGGCAAGTATGGATGTCTGCAAGATATGCACATGCCCAGTGAGCATCAACGCAAAAGACAATGCCTTAAAAGCATAATAATGTTCTTTCACCAACATCAAACCAGCACTAATCATTCTTGAAAGTTGGAAAGTTGGTCAGATATGATTACCGTTATCCTCTCGTCTCTGTCGTCTATATTGACCCCATCTTTCTTCCAGGAGATGGTGGGCTCTGGGTGTCCTCGGGGCGGCTGGCACTCCATTACAGCTGGCTCCCCCGCTGCCACCATCACGTCCACAGGGTTCTGTCGGAAATCATCTCGGAGAACTGGTAAAAAAAGACAAAGAAAAAGAGAGAAAGATTAGAAACACGAACTGCATTTCTATCAGGAAACCACTCACGCTGATGTTTAAAGGAGAGGAATAACAAATTAGAAACCGCGAGAGGAACATTTCTCTACTCTTGCCCAGCGCAAACCACCGCTAATCTACTTCAAACACGCTGCGACTGAACCTAAAACTGCTGTTTACTTTAGCTGAAAGGCACAAAAGAGGGGCTGAAACATGAAGCTCTTCCTGCGTGTGAGTGATATTAATGCGAGCGGTGGAGAGATCACAAAAAAACACTGTGTATTTGGGAGTTTAAGCATGTTAGTCAACTCTGTAACCGTTCTGATGGATTTGCTGTGCTAGTTCTCTTTAATCTCAGACAGCGGTCCTTTCAGTGTCATGTAGATACTGTGCAGCAGCACATCCGAGCTTTAAATTATACACTCGTGACATGATGGGAAGCACATGTGGTGAAACAGAGCAACTTGATAAAAGATATTTCAAACTTGTGTGAGTCGCCAACCTAGACTGTATGTAAAGGCAATGTGAAATGAAAACAAACCAGACTTCCTTTCAGATTGCTCAGTTTTGGTATATTTTATGTATATTTACACATTTTAAAAAGTTAAGATAGAACAATATACAATAATATATGCTTCAGTAAATTTTAAAACTCATAGCAATATAATAAAAATGTCTATAATAATATAATGTAGTAGTCCAGAGGCAGAATGAGCAAAGCAGTCCAGAGGCAGAAAAAATAAAGCAGTGCAGTGGCCAAATGCAACAAGGTAAGTAGCATCAGACCAAGTGAAACAACTTAAAATATTAGAAAATCATTAAAACAATGAATATATGAATGATTTACTGGTTTATAACTTTTGATCAATAGGTGGCAGAGTTACAAAGTTGATGTGTTGTGGTTAGTGTTAGGTGACAATGAAGAACCTTAAGTTTGGTGTCAGTATGTTTAAGCATTGCAAAGAGACACCCTCAGATGCAGTCTGGCATTATACTAGCACATTTGTCGATGCTGTAAACGAAAACAGTTTCCATATACGGTCACACTTTACATCAAAGTTACATTAGTATTCACTAACATAAGACTAAGCAACGCTTTTAGAAGTTGTGTTTGTTAATAGTTAGTGAACAATGAGTTAACATCAACTAATAATGAAGGACTTTATTTTCATTAACAGCAACAAAGATAAGCAAATGCTGTAATAAATGTATTATTCAATATTTGTTCATGTTATTAAGTGCATTAACTAGCATTAACGAATAGTGTTTTAATATTAAAATGATTTTATACTATCACTATAAAAGAATTATAATATTATACACATTTTAATATGATTAAAAGATACATGTTATTACATTTTGTTAAAACTTGGGACTTTAAATCGACTTTAAAATTATTAATACAAGTTAATATGGATTAATATAAAATAATATATACTTCAAAATATTATAGATGTCAAAGCAATATAAAATAATCGCTATTATTAATAATATTAAGGTCACGAATATTGATTGTATATGAACTTTTCAATAAAGCTTCATTAGTTAATGTACTTAACATGAACAAAAAATAAGCAATGCTTTAACAAGCTGTGTTTGTTAACATTAGTTAATGCACTGTGAGTTTATTTTCATTAACTAACACTGACAAAGATAAATACTGTATTAAATGCATCATTCATTATTGTTCATGCTAGCAAATACATTAACCAATAGCAGTGTTATCAATATTAAATGTTAATGCTACATTTAACATCTTTTATGATATCATTATAATAGAATTATAATATTACACAAATTTTAAGATGTTTAAAAGATGCATGTTATTACTTCTTAAACAAATACATCCTTAAGCAAGCATCAGTATTTCTCTCCTTTGTCATTAAGCTACGTGTAAGTCATCAGAAATGCACTTCTTTGGTCTCTCACGGCCCTGAACGTGTTCCTGTCGACACGATTAACCTCAGCACTGGATCAAAGTGAGATGCTCAAGGTAACCCGAACTCCTGACTGCCTCCAAATTCCTCTAAGACTTTAAGCACTTAATTGGCCATATGATTCCAGTTTCTGCCGCTTGTAATGTCACAGCAGGTAAAAGTCCTCCTCTACGCAAACCCAAAAGTCCAAGGCGATTTACTGAAAGAAATGGAAATAACTCCGGCTCTCCTTATTTTCCGTCATTTCTCTGTAACAATTTCTCAAGCATGTCCTTCCTTGCAGCCGAGGATTTCAACAGGCATCTCGTTTTACACTCTCAGCGCAATTAGGCAGCCTATAGTGGACACACATGTACAGTATTCACTAACTTTGGGATTACTGGTAAAAAATAAAAAAAAGGTTGACTTTCACTCAAAATATCAAAGCAAACCTGAAGATGTTTGAGTTTTTAGATGAGAGTAAAGGATTTTTTTTTCTTTTTGAAACTATATGTATAGATAAAGATGACATTGGATTTTAGTTTAGTAGACTGACCACAACACCCAACTAGTTTTGCAGTTCTCCAGCTGTGCTTTCTTAGGCCCCGTTTACACTAGTGCGTTTTAGATTTAAAACGGCGTTTTAGATCAGAAACGATCCGCGTCCACACTATCGTTTCTGAACATATCTCCGTCCACACTACGCCACCAAAAACGTATATCATGTGACCATTCGTGCACTCTGGGCATGTGCATTCTAGAATAAACAAGAAGCATGTGTCTCGATTGGCATTTGGTTATTGTTAGTCCACAAACGCCGGTTGAACAATGGACGCGATGGCAAAGAAAACAAGAGAGGTATTTTTGTGGACAGACGACGAGGTCGAGTTGTTACTAAACGTAACAAATGAATAACTGCACAATGGCGCCTAAAACAGACAATAGTGCAAACAACGCTCCCATTTCTGTGTCCATGTTGTTGTTTACAGTGTAGGCTGGTCTGCTGTCTTCCGGTAGCGTTAAAGCCATGTGTTATAGTCATGTGATAGGGGCTTGACGAATAAGGGAAGGATACCAATGACACAAAAGCGCCAATCAGGTAGCAAATCTCAGCAGCCCCGTCTCCGTTTTCCCCCATCCACACTGAGACGGAGCAGCAGCGTTTTAGAATGAAAACGGCCTCTCCAGCGTTTCCAAAGCACTTCGCTTTCGGCGCTCGAAAACTCCAGCATAGTGTGGATGGATGGCGCAATTGTAGCAAAACTTATGCGTTTTAAAACTAAAACGCATTAGCGTAAACGGGGCCTTAGACTTTTGCTCATCTTCCTAAAGGTCTGGACACATTAAACCAACCACCATCCATTGGGTAGTGTTGTGCCAAGCGGTAAACATCTGTAAGACTATCTGTTTGTTTGGGGAGATTGCCAGATTAACATGTAGACTCTGTGTCAGTAAGAGAGCTTTCTGATTGCCTGTTTAGAAACAAATCAGAGTGCGAGAACAAAAATTTGATAATACCAAGTGAACCGATCAAGTCTTGATCGAATTTTGGTAATAAAACGTTTGATTTTTACTTAAATTATCAAATAAAAAAATGTAGATGTTTGACTTTTTAGATGAGAGTAAAAGCTATTTTCCTTGAAACCCTTTCAAACAACTTGTGGGGACGAAGACGACTTCAAACTTTAGTTTTGAAGACTTTCTGACCACAACTCCCAAGTTTTGCGATTTTCCAGCTGTATTTCTAGGTCATTTGCTCATCTTCTTAAAGGTCAGGAAACACCAAGCTAACAATCTTCCAAACATCGACAAATTTTTCCAATATCGTGCAGCCCAAATTTCAGTTTCCCTTTGTGGATTGTCAATACAGATACTGCCAAATGCAGGTGTGGAAAGATACCTGCAAGATGTACATTCTTGTTTCGGTCAGCTGTCGTCCATTTGGTGTGTTCATTCGCAGATTTTCATTCACAGATTTTTGGTCTATAAAGTACCAGACACAGCAGACACAAAGCGGCAACACAGTTGTTTTTTTGATTTGCAGCTAATTTTTCACGTTTACTTGGTGTGTTTTTGGCTTTTGTAGATAAACGTTCCAGTAAACTGTCACTTGCTACGGCAAAATATGGCCCATTTTTGCTACGTTCTTATATCCACTTCCCTATTTTTGAGATGTTCAACAAACTTTTCCCACGTGTACTGAAATAATTGTAAAATATCAGTGAGAACATGAACTCAAAGGGGTGCCAAAAATTATGCACACGTTTGTTTTGTCTTTAAACTGTGAAAATGTTTACAACTGTTTACTCTAAACAAAACATGTTGATAATATTCAAAGCAAAAAAATTAAAAATAAAAAAATCTAAATGCATTTTTTACCCATCTCCTCCTATGAATCAATGGTGCTAATATTAGTGGAGAGCAGAAGATCACTGAGCACTAGACAGAAATCAGGCTCTGTTTCTAATATGAACTGTGTTTGCTGTCTGTGGATCAGCTCACGGATTCTGATTCCTGCACTGGATCAGTAATCTTGGACTGAGTTTGCACAGTTGTGTGAATCCAACCCACACTTGATTAGCACCCTGAGTTGAGAAACTTGATAACGTGCCTCGCTTTCTAACAGGGCCTTGTGGGAAAAAGTGTGTGTGTGTGTACATGTCTTCTGAACATGTGTCTACAAAATGGGAATAGAGTTCTGGAAATGATATAAACCACTGAAGTGAAACAGAAAAAGTGATGGACAGCGAGGAAAGCCAAGCTTCTCAAATAAAAAAAATCTTTTCTTTTACAAAAAAAAATCCTACATTCCTTGTGTGTAATACATACTAGATTTTTAAAAGGACATTTATAGAAAAAAAAGACTTAAATATATACAATATTAATTTGTTTTGTAATCATTCAAGCCTGCAGAATACCAAGTATTTGCAGTATTTTTTAAATGTTTTTGATACAAGATATATCATATTGGTTTTAAGTGGCTTAAATATAAATGTACAATATGACTAAAATGTATGGAAGATATGAAATTATGGAAAAACCCTGCAGAACTAAAATAATATTAAATAAAAATTAAACACGATAAATATAAATCAAATAAAGAAAAAAAGTTAAAATCAAATAAATTAAATATTTAATTTAATTTATAGCCATAACAAACCATGATATATGGAATAATAAAATAAATAAATAAAATAATTTAAATCATAACAATAATAATAATAACACTTAATAAAATAAATTAAAATAAAACAAAGAATTAACATAATCATAATCAAATAAAATAAATCAAAATATTATATATAATTAAAATAACAAATAATAAAAATTATAATAGTAATTAAAATAAAATAAAATAAATGATTAAAATAATAATAATAACAATTATTATTATAATTATTATTATTATAAAAAAAATAATAATAATTAAATTAAAATTAAATAAATAATTAACATAATAATAATAAAAACAATTACAATAATATTAATAATAATAATAATAACCATAATCACAATAATAATAAAATAATAATAATAATAATAATAATAATAATAATAATAATTAAATAAATTAAACCAAATAAATAATTAAAATAATAAGAGTAATAATTAAAATAAATTACAATAAAATAAATAATAATAATAATAATAATAATAATAATTAACTAAAATAAATTACAAAAATAAATGATTAAATTAATAAAATATATTTTTTTAATAAATTAAAATAAAATAAATCAGTACACAACCTGTGCTCATCCTCTTCACTGACATCCAAATCTTCCTCAAACCAAATATGGTAACCCAAAATTCTCAGTTTCCAGAACTTTTCTGCATTACAGAAATTGGAAACAGATGCTGTAATGTCAAATTAAAATGAGATTTGGTTTGATATGCCTGCGACATTAATGAAATGAATATTTAATACCACACGCTGGCTACAGAGAGAAGATAGTTGGGGCTCTGCAGGGCGGAAATGAAATGGATTTTGCTGAGCCACCACTGAGGCTTTTTGGTGTGTTCTTCTGGAGCCATTGGGGAACTGGAGATTTGCTAAAAAAAGCACTTCAAAAACCCAGAGCTGGCAAAGACGCGGGGAGATTTGTCAGGGACGGGATTGTGGGCCTTTTTCCACTGGGAATCTGCTCACCCTTGAAGAGAAACCACGGGGAACGACCAAAATACAGAAGTTCAAGAAGCATCAATGTGTAGGATAATCACAGTGTCTGTCTACTTATGAGTGCACTTCCATGTTGAAAATCCTATGGTTATTAGTTTGTCCTTATTAGGGGTTGTTCACACAAAATGTGTTTTTCCTTTCCATTGCGCTATTTTTCTATTATTTTTTAATGTAAACATATGCTTGACAGGAATGTGTGATTATTAAGCTCGCATCTTGCATCTTTTGAAGTGCCACATTATTTAGAGGTAATGTGAAATTAATACAACTTCAACTTTCACAAGCAGCGCTGCTCATCACTGTCAGTTCCACAACAGTAAGGATGTGCCATATTTTATCGTTTGCAATATACTGGTAAAAATTCACCCCATGCTAAAAATAATAAGAAAAAGAATTATCGTAATGGCGATTAAACCTATAATTGGTCTATGGTGCCCAAACTCGATCTTGGAGGGCCGGTGTCCTGCAGATTTTAGCTCCAACTTCCCTTAACACACCTGCAGGGATGCACTACACAACATTAAGCTTCTGACTAAGGGTGTCACGATCCTCCAAATCCTCGATTCGATTACATTTTCGATTCTAAAGTCTCGATTCGATTCGATTTTCGATTATGAATAATTAATTAATTAATGACCAATTAATTATTTGTAGCCTACCGTTTAAACTACCTGACCTGGATGGTCTTTGTTTTACCCATAAACAAATCATAAAGTAAATGAATAAAGGCAAGATACACACATAATTACCACCTGTCAATCACTTTTTCTGCGGGACTCGTGAATAGGCAGTGATCTGTGTCGTTATAATGGCGTCGGTAAAAAAGACGCACAACCAACAGGAACCAGCCAACAGTATCTGAGGTGTTCGCTAAAATGACTAAGTACAAGTGAGTGAAAGATTGAAGCAGTCCTCTGACTACCTGGACCTGCTGTCTCGAGCGCATGGCTGTATGTGCGTCTGTGTGGTCACGTGATGTGCATTTTCAGAGGTAGAGAGGAAGGAGGGCTGCTCAGAAATGCTACACGCCACTGTGGATGTCAAATCGTTGTCGTTCTAAAATGTCATTTAAAAACAAAGACAGTGTAAACAGGGCCTGAATGTGTACTTTTCGCGAGCGGATTTGCAACGGCGGCGGGCGGAAGATCGCGATGCCGGTGTTGTCTATCGGACGAACCGTACGTAATACGTACATAGCAGAGCTTGTAAAACTGTGGGTTTTTTTTGTCGACAACACGAACGTTGTCAACATAACTCACTGGAAATCCAAAATGCTTACACACCGGCGACTTCATTGAAAGAGGAGAGGATTTAAGTTCTGTCGACGGGTCTCCTGCTTCTGCAGTTTATCAAGCACTTCAACAAGCCTGTTTTTTTCCCGCTTGGCAAGCCAAGCTGAGGTGACATGGGGGCGTGGCAGCATCGACGATTCTATTTTTTGATTCGATAATCGAAATTGAGCATAAATTTCAATCAATTTCGATTAAAAATCTAAATCATGTCACCCCTACTTCTGACACACGCTTGTAACACAGAAGAAGAAGCCAAAGTTGACGCGCTTGTCGTTATGGATGGTTCAAGTAGCAGCTCCAGCTCTGGCGATGAAGAAACTATTGTTGTTGACCAGAGCAATAAGCAGCTCCACATCATATCGCCTCTAGGCATCTTCTTCAATGTACGCTTGCATAAACAGTTTTGCACTTGAGCGCCTCCAAGCGTTGTTTACTGTAACTACAGCAGCTTCAGGCACTTGAACAAAAGTGCCAATCTGATTGGTGAAGAAGATTTTAATGCGGCACAGATTTTTTTTTAAATGACGCTTTTACGTCTGCTGTTTTGCGCGTTGGTGTGCACGATCAAATGGGCGCCCTTTATTTAGTCACGATGCGTTAAACGTTGATGTAAAACATGAGGAAAAAACGTCTCGGTGAGCACGGGCCCTTACAAAATATTTTTGAACTGTTAATAAGGGAATACTCATAAAAACACCTTGTGTGTCACTGTTTTTTATTTCCCAGAACTTTTAAAAAATAAAAGTGCGCAATACATTACTTTTGAATTTTGGTAACACTTTACAATAAGGTTCATTAGTTAATGCGTTTACTAACATTAACTAATCATGAACAACACATGTACAGCATTTATTAATCATAATTGAACATTTACTAATGCATTATTAACATCCAAGTCCATGCTTGTTAACATTAGTTAATGCACCGTGAGTTAACATGACCTTACAATGAACTACTGTATTTTCATTAACTAACGTTAACTAGCATGAACAAATACTGTAGTAAATGTATTGTTCATTGTTTGTTCATGTTAAGAAATGCATTAATTAACATTAACCAATGAACCTTATTAAGTATAAAGTGTGACCTGAATTTTTAAGATTGTGATGACTTGCTGAAGTTTGCCCAGCGCGCTTGCGGTTTTCTTTGGATTTGTTCCGTCAATCTTGTCATTGTTATGATTCAAAAAAGGTAATGAAAAAGGTAGTGACACACTGAGAGAGGCATTGTGCCAAAACGTTTGTGTCTTTTAATCACCCATAGAATGTAATAGAAAGAAAAAATAAAAACAGTCCGAAGCAATTACTTGAGTGCAAATAATTACCTGTTTTGAATTATGAAGATTTGATGAATCACAATTAAGCAAAGAAAAATCATGTGATTAATTGCCATTGAAAATTGTAACTAGTACTTGTAAAATAGCAACTAGTTTTTTGCACCAGAACACCTTTTTCCCCCATTGAGAAAATACTGATAAGAGCCAGAAGAAATGTATCATTTTCACAATTTCTTGCAGAACAAATTGTTGTATGTTATCAAGTTATTAATATTTGAACAAGTCCCTCAATAAAAACCTTGAGATAATAAATGAATTAATCTCATTAATCACACATTGAACTCCACAGTTTTATTAAAATATTAATACAACTGTGCAGTTTGATGTGTGATTTATGGTTCAGTGCAGAAAAATAAATCACAAAGAAATGGGCTTTAAAAATATGTAATATGAATAAAATCTACAGACACAAACTTAAAATGTGAAAATATGTGTTTTTTTTTTTTATTAGACTAAAAAAATACACTTCATTAAAGGCCAAATAGGCTCAAAATTGGCAGGTGCAAGAAAAAAGCCTGTTTTAGCCTGCGGTGTCTTTAAATATCATCACATTTCTTAACCTATTCCAACTCTCCTTGCATCCGTCCAACTAAATATCACACGCGAAATGAAATGTCAATGGGACAAAAGTGCAGAGTCGTGAGAATATCTGAAGGAAAAGAAACGAGTACGTCAGGTTTCTCTAGAACAATTCCACATGAACAATGCGCGCTACGCAGACGCAATCGTTCCCAGATGTGAACCCGTGGAAAAGCAGAGCACATTCCCTCTCCTCCAGATCATCTGTCCACATGGTGCCTGCTAAACATAATACAGAAATGGAGGGATGACAAATTAGAGCGAGACCTCATTTAGAAGGTTCTCCGCACTGAGGGTCACTGCGCCACTGCAGGTCAGACTGAAGCTGGAGACCCGCCAGTCGCTGGTTAGCCAACTCTCAAGACCACCCGCTATAAGAGGCAGTGCTGAGGAATGGAGAACTGAACCAAACCACCAGACAAATGCTTACGTGTGTAGACAGTGCATGTGTCATTGTAAAAAGAACCATGTCGGCATCATGGAATGGGTAAAGTCTTAATTAAACATGGTACTATACTTTATTAAAGGATGCACAAGAAAGAAAAACAAGTTGTTTACATTATGGATTACAACGCATAAATGCTGGATAAATTAGATACTAATAACTACAATTAATTACTATAATTGATTGTTTTAGATATTCTTTAAAATATTTTAGATTATATAGATGTTAGATCCCATGTTGGACCTGTTTATTTTGGTTCTTTGTTGTGATTTTCAGAGCCCGCATGGTTTCTGATTTGTGGGTGGGTCATCTCACCTGAGACCCATTTTGTGGCACCTATAAAAAGTCCAACATTTGACGTGAGAGGGGATCTCAAATAGACAGACCTTCCTGCCTGTCGTTTTGATCATTTTGTTTTATTTTATTTTGGATCATGAGCTCAGTTCACTATCATGCACACACACTTCACCACTGACTTCCATTTCCACTGGACGCTTCCACTGGACGCTCTTGTAAAAGAGATTTTTAATCTCAATGTGTCTTTCCTGGTAAAATAAAGGTTATAAGAATAATAATAATAATTTATATTGACTTTTTTTTACTTAAATATGCTTTGTTAATTGTGCCTTTTGTTTGTCCTAACAATTTACCTGGTCAGCACTGCCTCTGTTATTTCATAATTTTGAGCCAGTAATACATTATAAATAAATACATAAATAAATTAATTCATTAATAAAAAAAATTTTAAAAAAATCCATATTACTGTTGTGGCCTAATAATTGACAAATCACAGGCATTAAAATTGGATTCTAATTGCATCCTAGTAAATGTAAAATACTAAAATGAATCTTTATTTTTTGACAGAAAACAAATGTATTTTTATATTAAAAAAATATGTACAATGATAGCAATTAAGATAATAATAACAACAATAAACACTAATAAATAATAATAATAATAATAATAATAATAATAATAATAAAAAACACTAATAATAATAATAATAAACACTAATTTATAATAATAATAATAATAATAATAATAATAATAAACACTAACAGACAATATTAATAATAATAATAATAATAATAATAATAATAATAATAAAAAACACTAATAAATAATAACAGTAATAACAATAATAATAAACACTAATAGATAATAATACTCATCATTATCATCATCATAAATATATTATTATTATTATTTTATTATTATTATTATATTTTGCTTGATAACTGATAAAATAATAAAAATGGCACATATTAAATTCTATTTTCTATAATATTTTATAAAGGATGCACCAAAATCTTGCTTATTCTTGCTAGGCGTTCTAATAGTCCTAATGCACACTTTTCGCAATCCAATCACTTCCTGATACACCACCATTAGGCCTAACATTTTTTTCTCTATATATACTGTTTCCCTCAAATTACAGTAGCGCAGAGGCCTAAAAACAGCAATCCACTCAAGCACTTTATCCACACTCCCTTCCCTCTCATAACTGCAGAATTTGCATTCCTGCTACTACCAATCCAACCATCGAGCGGACAATAACCCCTATTTTACCTCTCCTCCTCCACTCATCCTCCATCCATTACTGTCCGGCACACCATCACGAGTGCCCACCTCATTCATCACTCTCTCCAGAGCTGCAGAGAGCCAGAACTGGCCTCTGGAAATGCACACTTTTAGCGAGGACATACTACACCTGCTCGGAGTCTCAAAGAGCAGATCGATATGTGCTCTCATTAGCTCACCAACCCGCGAGTGCGTTCACAGCATGCTCACCCTGCCCGGAGCTGCTGGTTCTCTGGGGTGTACAGCTCTCGCTCTTTCTCTCTAGTCCTCCACAGCTGATACTGCTCTCCCGGAGAGTCTCAACTTCAAAGGAAAGCCCCCTAGCTATGCTGCGTTAACCCCCTGCTTGTGCGCCCATGTGGCGGGACGGTCAAGGTCTGGTGTATGTGTGTGGATGAGGGATCTCTGAGGAGTCAGGAGGTTATGCATGATCTTAAAGGTAATGGCGCCATCTTCGGCTGTTTCTAGAGTACCATGCTTCAGAACACAATTGGCTCGTTTCCACTGAGTGGTACATTACGCTATTATGTCCGTTTCCACGGTCATAGTTTCCACTTTTGGGTACCCTTTCGAAAGGATACCTAGCACAACAGAAGAGTACCAAAAAGCAGAGCTAGATACAATTCGGAACGCTATTGGTTTACAAAGAAACGTCACTAGCAAAAACAAAGGAAGCACCTATTTTAAATACACAGCCGAGACATTACATTGTAATAATATATACATATAATAGCGAGCCATGGCTGACCCGAGTTCAAACAAACCTTGTCGTCATCTTGAACAGCCACAAAGTTAAGAAGAACAGAATCTGCCGTGTGTCCTGTTGTTGTTGTTTAAGTGGTCGCCAAAGACCGTGCGTAGTTTCACTTTCTCCAAAGGGCTTGCGTGTGTTCGCCAAACATCTACATTTGAAATAACGAACTTCTTGAGCTGGTGATAATAACGTGAACGTGATTACTGAAGTGCTTCTGACATACGATCCTTTCAGAAACGGACAAACGCGAGAATCACATGACGAAATACAAAGGAAAAGCAAATGATTATTTCAGCAACCTTAAACATGAACAAACAGCCATGGTTATTTATTATCATCGCCTTTTGGACTACTATAAACTCAGAATTACTTTTTAAGGAGATTTTAACTTAACGTGCTGGAGAAGAATAAAGATGAGAGATTGGCATTCACTATCTATGTTTCGTATCACTTATGAACCTAAATAAGGCCTAAATGTAAGTTTTTTTTTTTTTTTTTTGTAACTGGTAACATTTCAGAAACTGTAAGGGTCTGTATGTGTTCATATGTTTTATCATGTTCATAGAAAGGTTTGCTATTAACATTTATACACAAGTAGGCCTATTTATGAGTGTAAAGCATCTGTTCTGATATGTCTGATATATCAGTGTTCTGAGCACTGATATGTGAACGACCCATATCGCTTTATGAGAATGACGTTGACTGCAACTTTCTTTCGACACCATTCCTACCAAAAGGGTACCATTGGTACTATTTGGCAGTGAAGACACAAGCCTGATAAAGGTGACACATACCATACTAAACTTAAACGTACCATTCAGTGAAAACGAGGTAAAAATGCAGGATATACGGATTGTACATTTGTTCAGTCCAAACCCGGAAGAGGGATATCATCTGTTTAAATATCTTGTGTTACTTTAATGTGGATACTGTGAAATTTGCAGCGTATGTTTGTAAACATGGGTCTGTCTGCTTCAAAAGGAACTCTGATGTGGTTTGATGTGTCAGGATTACTGTCCCCTGAGCTGATTGATGACACTATTGTCGTCTCTAGAACTGCTTTACAGCTGAGTTTGTCTTAAAATATAACTAATTTTGCTATATTAATTTTATTACAGCAAAGCTGCTTTGAAACAATCTGTACTCTATAAAGAGCTATATAAATAAAGATGACTTTAGAGTGCCAACTGGCACTGTATAAAGCAAATATCGCCACTTCAAACCAACATGGCACCTATTGAGCATGTGCGAAAGTGTGTACAGCAGCTGGCAATGGGGTAAACCGTTCCATACGCTTCAGCTATGCCGAAATAAACAGATGAACGGCAACCAGCGAAAGCTCAAAAATGTCACCCGTCACACAAATAATTAACCAACACACCTCACAATGATGTTTCAGATCAAATCTCCCCTATCGCTCTCACAATGACCTTAAAACACAGCTCGCGCTCTGATGTGCTTCGACGTGTGTGTGTGTCTGTGTGTGTGTGTGGAAATAAAGGCTTCTTTTCAACCCCTCCACGGTCTGTTAGTCTTCAGGGGGCCTGTGGAAATGAAACAGCAGGCACATGATTTTACTGCCATATGCTTTGCTTGGCGCTGATGAAGGACAAGTCCTCCCTTAACTATTCAATTACCTAGTGACCTGTTTTTTTAGGGGTGCAGGACGTGTAGTGTACTTCAGCCGGGTGATTTAGTAGGTCTTATAACACGTTAGGGAGCGTTAAAGACTGTTAACAGAGAGAGAAAAAAAATAAAGTTACATTACAAAGGCACTGTACTGTAATAATGACACTATTGTTTTCTCTAGAACTGCTTTCCAACTGAATTTGTCTTAACCTACTATTATTTTACTATAGTAAAAACAAAACAAATCAGTTGTTAGAAATTAGTTATGAAAGTGACACTGTTTAAAAATGTGTTGATTTTTATTCTCCCTCTCTTTCCCCATTAGACTGCACTTGACCATACAAAAAAA
Organism: Danio rerio; assembly: GCF_052040795.2. Taxonomy (NCBI): domain Eukaryota; kingdom Metazoa; phylum Chordata; class Actinopteri; order Cypriniformes; family Danionidae; genus Danio; species Danio rerio. The sequence continues at coordinate 42,228,049 of NC_141035.1, forward strand.
TCAGAAAAGGGGGCTAATTATTTCGTCTTCGACTGCATATTATATTTTTATTTTTAAGAAATGCTATCAGTAATACTGTAAAGAATATATAAAAAAGTTTTGCTCAGTAAGAAACAACTACAAATCATAAATTCATAGAAACAAATACAAATGCTAAATGCTTAGTTAACTTATTCAATTCTGTTAGTGAGAGAGAAAGTCCAATTTTAACTTAGCATTACAAATTTTAATGGCTAATTTAACAGTTGAATAAGAGCTTCTCCAAAAATCCTTGTTTGGTGGAGGTGGAACAAACAGTGTGATGAAGGAAACGATAAGCACTGGGACTGATAACATCCGAGAGCAAAACAGTCAGTTGAAGCGCTCCACTGTTTCATCTAGAAACTCGAAAGACGCACCAAAATATGACAACAAATAAAGCGATAGCGAATCAGCGAGCTAAAACGCTACATTGTATTGCACTCTCAGCCTCGTCTTTCAGTAGGAGGATGTGACCGGACACGCTCCAGAACGTCTGCTATCTCTACAAGACAGGAAAAAAAAAAGAAAACTGCAGACAGACAAATGCGGGCAAAAAATGCATCATGGGGGCTAACGTTCCCGACTCAACAAACCTCCCAGATGCTCTACTTTCCCAAAGCAAGATAAACCCAAATCTCCAGCCACAGGCGAAAATCTGTTGTTAAATATTTAACACAAAGCCCCCCAAAAAAGTCATTCGGCACGTTATATTTCAGAACACCTGAACCTCTCCAGTCTCCTATGAATTCCCCAAGGGGCAAGATGTTCCTCTTATCAAGAGAGCTATAGTAGTTTTTGAATAATGATCTGCATTGCTAAACATTTAAAGGCCCAGTGAAATGAAAATAACAGTTTTTAGATGTTGATATAAGCATTCAAAGTCTCCTAAATGGATCAGTTTTTTGGACATCACCTCATACTTCAGTTTGTCATCAACTCTTCTGACCAATCGAATGCTCCCTGGTATCTGACATGCCCCGCCCTCTTTAAGATGCTTCTCATTTGCTTTTCATTAGATGTGCTTAAGCTTAATCATTGGCAGAGCTGTGATGAAAATGAAATGCTATTGGCTGTTTTTTTTTCTTTAAAAAAGGAGGAGCTGCTATATGTCCCGCCCTCTCTTCATGTTTCAGTTGAGATTTTGTCTAACATCGTATAAAAAGATGCACATTTCAAAGCATTTTATGGAAACTTTCGTTTCTTTTCAGCATTTCGCAGATATTTAAGCCATCTTTGATAAAAATATTCTCATTATTTTGAGCACATTGAAGAAAAGGAAAAATGAAATGTCTCTGGGCAACGATTTTAATGAACTAATCAGACAAAAATGGACAAAAGTAGTAAACATGTTGCTTTAAAACTTTCAATGATTTGTATATATGACGTGTAGCTCTGAGGTGAGAAAATTCTTAGAAGATAATATTATAATAAATTATAACTATTTTATGTTTGTTTTTAATGTAATTAAATGTGTGTACAGTGCAATGTTAGTTGCTGAGCTCCTTTATAAAAAAGAAGAAAAAAAAAGGTTCAAAAAATCATCAAGCCTCAGCCACGTAAGAGAAAGTACCACAAAAGTAACACACCACATTACTTACCAAAAAAAAGTAACTTTTTTGGAGAGTAACTCAATATTGTATTTTTCTGCCTCTATCTCGCGATGGTGCTAATTTGAATCCAGAAAATTTGAGAATCGATTCAGAAAAGGTAGAGAAAGAATTGCGATGTATCAATGAATCATTGTTTTTCTCCCACCCCAAGTGTCTACAGCATTATCTGACCACTGAGGGAAGCTTGTTTCAGTGGTAAAGGGGTTTGTTATTTACTGACCTCTTCTACTAAAAAAAGAACGAACAAGTTCTGAAAGAGATCAAGCCTCAGCCACATAAGAAAAAGTACCAAAACTGTAACACAAAAGTAACTCGAAAGTAATGTACCGCATTACTTACCATAAAAACGTAACTAAGTAACACAACTAGTTACTTTTTGGGGAGTAACTCTATATTATAATCCATTACTTTCAAAAGGAACTTTCCCCAACACTGCCTGTTAACGTTTATTATGTTTTGGCCCCTATCTCCCGATGGTGCTCATTTGAATACAGAAGTTGTGAGATTTGATTCAGAATTTTTAGAGAAAGAATTGCGATGTCTCAACGAATCAATGTTTATCGCACACCCCAAGTGTCTACCTCATTATCTGACCACAGAGGGAAGCTTGTTTCAGTGGTGTATGTGTTTATCCAGTGGACCGTTATTTATTGACGTCTTCTATTCAAAAAAGAAGAACGAACAAGTTCTGAAAGAGATCAAGCCTCAGCCACAAAAGAAAAAGTATCAAAAATGTAACACAAAAGTAACTCAAAAGTAATGTACCGCATTACTTACCATAAAAACGTAACTAAGTAACAAAACTAGTTACTTTTTGGGGAGTTACTCTATTATATAATCTATTACTTTCAAAAGTAACTTCCCCCAACACTGCCTGTTAACGCTTATTATGTTTTGGCCCCTATCTCCCAATGATGCTCATTTGAATCCAGAAGTTGTGAGATTCGATTCAGAATTTTTAGAGAAAGAATTGCGATGTATCAACAAATCAATGTTTATCGCACACACCCCAAGTGTCTACCTCATTATCTGACCACAGAGGGAAGCTTGTTTCAGTGGTGTATGGGATTATACAGTGGATTGTTATATACTGACGTCTTCTATTAAAAAAAGAAGAACGAACAAGTTCTGAAAGAGATCAAGCCTCAGCCACAAAAGAAAAAGTACCATGGAAGTAACACAAAAGTAACTTAACAGAAACGTAACACATTACTTACCATAAAAAAGTAACAAAGATAACTAGTTTCTCTGCCTTAATCTCACAATGGTGCTAATTTTAATACAGAGGTTTTGAGAACTGATTTCAGAATTAGTAGAGAAAGAATTGCGATGTGTCAATGAATCAATGTTTATCTCACACCCCAAGTATCTACAGCATTATCTGACCACATAGGGAAGCTTGATTTGGTGGCATATGTCTGAAAAGGGGTGGGGGGGTTAACTCAATATTGTAATGCATTACTTTAAAAGTGCTAATTTGCATATGGAATCGTTCTCACGTTTTGAGAATTGACTTAGAATTGCTAAAAAAAAAAAGTATCACAATGCATGAATCTTTATTATTTTTTTTTTTTTTCTGCCACTCCAGCATTATTTGACCACAGAGGGAAGCTTGTTGTAGTGGTATGTGTGTTTCTGAAGACTCAGGGGCTTGTGTTACGACCCGTGGGGCTCAATGCCCCTCTCTGCATGCGCTCGGGAGGTCGTGGTGCCCTAAGCGCTGTCTACATTCTGCATTTCTGCTTCAGTTTTTGAAGAGAGCGGACAATAGTGCGTCTGTGTGTTTTCGCCGACAGGAGCTTTCTTTAGCTCAACTGTAGATTTCTAAACAAATCATGTCTTTGTCCAGCAACCAATTCCACTAGTGTAAACTGAAGATGAGTGTTTGACCCAAAGTGCTTAAACAAAATGTGTACGAGCAAATGTGTTTGCATTATCATTGTGGTTCCCCACTATATGAGCATTGTTAATAGCTCTTCAATCGTTTAGTTACTTTTGTTGCCTTTTATCTTTAACTTATTTTTCACGATTTGCTAATTTCTTGTGTTTATTTTGTGGTATTTATTTTACATTTTTGTAAATAGTTTGAATTAGTGGTTATAGTAATGCATTTTTGAATATTATGGATGTATCAGTATTATTTATAGCACATATACTTTTTAGTATTTTGTTCTACATCAAGTTTATACATTAAGTCAGTAGTTCATTTTGCTTCAAGTTACATTTAACTTTATGTAATTTGTGTAGTTAACTACATAACTGTATTTTTTATTTTATACTTTACATTATTTTTTTTAAATTAAATTTATTTGATTATTTAATTTATTTGTTTATTTTCATTCATTCATTCATTTTCTTTTGGACTAGTACCTTTATTAATCTGGGGTCGCCACAGCGGAATGAACCGCCAACTTATCCAGCATAAGTCTTACGCAGTGGATGTCCTTCTAGCTGCAACCCATCACTGGGAAACACCCATACACTCTCACAATTACTACGGTCAATTTAGATTAGCCAATTCACCTAAAGCACATGTCTTTAGACTTGCAGGGGGAAACCGGAGCACCTGAAGGAAACCCACGTGAACACAGGGACAAAATGCAAACTCCACACAGGCAGAGCTAAGGCTCGAACCAGAAAGGTTTTTGCTGTGAGGCAACATCTCTATCCACCGTGCCACCACACCATACCCTTATTTTATTTTATTTTAAATCAGAGGCTTATAATGATTTATTTGATATGGCCTCTTATCAGTACCACCCACAATGCACTCATGTCTCCATGCTCAAACAGCTCTCACACTTTGCACATAAAATGTTAAAATCCTCTCTAGAGTCTTCGATTTTCAGCAAGACTCATTTTATTCTTGCCTTCTGCTAATTTAAACTGCCGTTCAGCTGCTCTCCACTGTGACAATTTACCCACGTAGCTACATGAAGACCTGTCAAACGCTCCGCTGCGTCGCTCTTGACAGAAAAACCCTCCACACAAAACAACACCAGCACTCCAGTGCGCAGATCTGACTTGTTTGGACAGTATATTTGAAAGCTTTGTGTTATTATTACAACAATGTTTGTTCGCACCCCCCGCGCCGTCAATGCAACCCTAGTGTTTGATGACGATTGTGAACATGCACCCCGCGGCGCTTCTGTTAATGACAGCCCAAGCCGAGCACTGTGGGAAATCTGACAAAGGCTTGATCAAACTAATAGCTACTTTGCGTTTCGTTTTACCTTCGAGGTCCAAAAAAAAAAAAAAAGCAATCGGTGACCATGATGATGATGTTTCCTAAAACAAGTTGTGTGTAGTAAATGATTAGCCCTACTGTGATTTTTTTTTCAAATATTTCCCAAATCATGTTTAAAGAATTTGTCACAGTATTTCCGATAATAGGTTTTCTTCTAGAGAGTTTTATTTTTAAGTAGTTTTATTTCAACTAGAATAAAAATTTTTCATTTTTTTAAAAACCATTTTAACTTGCTTAATTAACCCAGTTAACCTAGCTGTCTTGAAAAATATATTATGTAGTCATCATGACATGACATCATGGCAAAGATAAAATAAATCAGCTATTAGAAATGAGTTATTAAAACTGTTATGTTTTCCGTTAAACAGAAATCAGAGGAAAAAATATACGAGGGGGCCAATAATTCGGGAGGAATAACAATTCTGACTTTAACTATATTTTAATATCGCATGAGCTCTTAAAGAGACAAATTATTATTTTTATTTTAAATGTGAACTAATCACTTTCAAGCAGTCAACACTATGGTTGTCAAAAGTATTGAATGCGGTATCAATCAAGACTGAAATTGAAAAAGCAAACATTTGAGCATATACACTGTAAAAAATGCAGGGTTCCACACGATTAATTCATGTTGTCCCAACACAAATCGATTAAGTTAACAACACTTTTAAGAAATGTATGTGTATTGAACATAAAAAAAGTTAAGTTGTCCCAATGAAATCTCAAGAATTGTGTTGATTCAGTTCATTTAAAGTAAAAAATATATTTTTGGAGTATTCTTAAATGCTGCTGTTTAGGGTTGTTGCTAGATCTGATATGGTTGCGGCCGAAAGTTAACAAGCATTACTTATATTATTTATTAAATTTCCTATTTATTGTATTTTATTTATGTCTATCCCCACCCTAACCCTAAACCCAACCGTCACCGTAATGTAAAAACAGTTGTTGTACCAAGTTTTATTTATGCTATCTATTAAATTACCCAAGAAATTGTATTTTTTAACACCTACCCCCAACCCTAAACCCAACCGTCACAGTAATGTAAAAATATTTATTATTGTTATGTAGTGTAATAATAAATGCTGCTATATTAATGTGCACATCGCTCTTCCAGCCGATCCCGTATCTAATCTAGACTTTCCTGCTGTTTGCCTTTTGTTTTCAAGTAGTCAACAAAACTGCCTGTGATTGGCTCTGAAGGTCATCGCTTCACCAAGCGCGAAAACCTCTACATGGATGATTAAGCATTTAAAAGCCATTTTCATTTTCGAAAATCATAGAACGAAAACTTGTTATCAGTTATTAGAAATGAATTACTAAAACTATTAAGTTTTGCGTTGAAAAAAATCTGCTAATTCCTTCTTTCTGTTATATGGAAAACATATACAGGGGGGCTAATAATTCTGACTTCAACTTTAACTACAAAAGAGAATGTTTAGATGGACACATGGTCATATTTGGGTGAATTGTTCATTTAGTGAGGTACATTTTCTTAGTTTGCACACCAAACGTGGGTTGGTAACATCCTGCCATTTTTCGGGTTCCCAATTCTGAACATGCTAATAAACAGGTATGATGAATAGACTCTCTGTCTGGCGTATTTTAGGGTCTCCTTTCTGAACATTAAGGGGGGCTTCTATCAATAGCTGTTTCCTTTCAGGTCCTCTTCTACTAGACTTGATGAATTAGCCCTTTTCTGTGTCCGCCACCCTAAAATAACAGGTCACTAAAACCCTGACAAGTACTATTAATCAACCCGTTTTCATTCGATTCAAGCTTCGCTTTCGTTTGGCATCTCTTGTTAAAATGTTTTTTTAATCGTAGCCGGTTAGGCCAATTTTCAGTCTCAGACGCACAACGAAATGACGTTTCCCTCATATTTGTTTATTGATAGTAGCGTCATTGTTTAAATGTCTTGATTGGAGCTTCCTCTCTTTCTTATTTTCCCTCTCATAATTCCTTCTTGCTGGAAATGGCAGGAATCTTTTTAGTCCGAATGTAAGATTTTTTTTTCTTCTTCTGTTATTATCTTTTGCTGAATTAAATTTGAGATTTATTCGAATCTAATAAGCATCAAACGTTAATATCTGCCGTTTGGCAATTATTAGACCACAACAATAATGCTTTTTTTTTTTTGTTTATAATAAAATTTTTAATATCAAATATTTAAAAACAATCAAATTGGATATTTAATTTTAGTTATTAGTATTAAATTAGCTATTTATCCATTGTACTCCATAATTCAGTTTTTTAAGCTCTGTTTTTTAAGAGAGAAAGAAAGAAGGAAAGAAAGAAAGAAAGAAAAGAAAGAAAGACAGAAAGAAAAAAGAAAGAAAGAAATAAAGAAAAGGAAGAAAGAAAGAAAGAAAAAAGAAAGAAAGAAAGAAAGAAAGAAAGAAAAAAGAAAGAGAGAAAGAAAGAAAGAGAGAAAGAAAGAAAGAAAGAAAGAAAGAAAGTAAGAAAAAAGAAAGAAAGAGAGAAAGAAAGAAAGAAAGAAAGTAAGAAAAAAGAAAGAAAGAGAGAAAGAAAGAAAGAAAGATAGAAAGAAAGAAACAAAGAAAGAAAGAGAAAGAAAGAAAGAAAAGAAAGAAACAAAGAAAGAAAAAAGAAGTAAAGAAAGAAGGAAAGAAAGAAAGAAAGAAAGAAAAAAAAGAAGGAAAGAAAGAAAAAAGAAAGAAAGAGAGAAAGAAAGAAAGAAAGAAAGAAAGTAAGAAAAAAGAAAGAAAGAGAGAAAGAAAGAAAGAAAGATAGAAAGAAAGAAACAAAGAAAGAAAGAGAAAGAAAGAAAGAAAAGAAAGAAACAAAGAAAGAAAGAAAGAAAGAAAGAAAGAGAGAAAGAAAGAAAGAAAGAAAGAAAAAAGAAAGAAAGAAAGAAAGAAAAAAAGAAAGAGAGAAAGAAAAAAGAAAGAAAGAAAGAAAGAAAGAAAGAAAGAAAAGAAAGAAACAAAGAAAGAAAAAAGAAAGAAAGAAAGAAAGAAAGAAAGAAAGAAAGAAAAGAAAGAAAGAAAGAAATAAAGAAAGAGAGAAAGAAAGAAAGAAAGAAAAGAAAGAAAGAAAGAAAGAAAGAAAGAAAGAAAGAAAGAAAGAAAGAAAGAAAGAGTTTAAACTTGACTTCATCCAGTGTTCAGATATATCAGTAAAAAAACAATATGAGACTTTAGATTGGCAAGAGGCAAAAAAAAAAGCATATTTAAAACAAAAAACAAGAGTTAAAATACAAAGTCACTAGTTTCTGTTAATGTGTGGAGTACAATATAACAGTATATTTATATTAGAAAAGAGTTGAAGCTGTCATCAGCCGTTCATTTGCTAAGCTCACACAAATGGTTCTGTTTTATGGAAGGAGCCACATATTTCCTCCAGAATATCAGACTAAATACAGTATCAGAGGCATGTTTGGAAGAAAGCACATGTTTTCTGCTAATGCCTCCTCTGTTTCTCTCTTCCTGTCTTACTTTGTTCCGCTGGTTTGATAAAAGGCTTCAGTGGTGGAGTGTGTGCGCGCTGACAGCAGGCTTGCACACACATACACAATGCACGCACACACACAACGCTCCAACAAATACTCAGCTACTTTACTCTGGCAAAGGATTTTCCAACATCTGTCGCTCTCTCGCTCTTTCTCTCTTCATTCATCTTACATTCGTTTAATTTCCTCCTCTTTTTTTCTTCTGCTTTCCAGATGTCATCTCCTAACTGTACAGTATTAGCCCTTTCTGTTTTGGCTGTAGGCTTAACGTGGCATTTGTGCAATTTATGTGCCTTTTTCAATTCATTATTTTGTTTTACTTGAATGAATTTATATTTGTATTTTTGATTTCTATTATTTATTTATTTATTTATTTTTGCAGCTTTTATCCTTCTGAAACACACAATTAGTTCATTTTAGTCAATTTAGGTCTTTAAATCTGCTTTAAGATAATTAAACATCTGTATGCAGAAGATCCAACAGGCCAAAACATCTGTAGGCATCAATGCTGATTGGACAAAACAAAAATGTCTGTCGAATATAAAAAATAAATGTGAGAGCATACATTTTGTTTAAAAAATAAATAAATAAATAAATAAATATATATATATATATATATATATATATATATATATATATATATATATATATATATATATATATATATATATATATATATATATATATAAACTTTTTTTCATGCATATGTCCATTTTCAGAATGTAGGCTTTTTGGCTTTTTATTTTATTTATTATTTTATTTTATTTTTATTCATTTATTTATTTATTTATTTATTTATATTTATTTATTATCAGTCTGTGTGTTTCTTTTGTCTTGTTTTTATCAATTACCGTCTGTTGTTTTTTTTCAAAGGCATTTTTAAAGATTTTTTTCTCCTTTGTCATAAAACATTTCAGCAACACTTATACTTTATAGACTAAACAAAAGTTTTATTTTTAATATTTATACATGGTTATAACTTGCCAGATTGTAAACACTTCATTCTAAAAAAAAAAAAAAAAAAAAACACTGAAAAAATTAAGCATTTTTTCTGCCTATTTCTACACAATAGTTTCTGAATTGTCTTGTAATAATTAATAAATAAACATAAATAAATAAATAACAAAAATAAATCAAATGATTAAACCTGACTACATCCACCTGGAAATTTGAAGAAAAAAAACATGTAATTAAATATAAAAATAACTCAATTAAATAAATTCTTAAACCTGACTTTAGGGTCCTTATATTTGTGTAGAAAATATATGCATAAGTGCATTTTTTGCCAATGTATTTAAGTGTAATGATTGATAAATTATTAAAAAAATAAATAAATAAGTTTAAATCAGGTTTTTTTTTAAAATTATATTTTTATGTGGGAAACGTAGTAACTACTTTATGCCAATTCATTGAAACAAAATAAAATAAAATAAAATAAAATTATTAAGTTTAAACCTGACTTTATCTAGTGTTCATATTTTTGCATACAAAACATATGTATTTTTGGAAAACATGCAATACAATTCTTAATCTAATTGTCTTCAATTGGTTCTTAATATATTCAACTGGGGAAATATGATTCAATATTATCATTTGCGCATTATCCATATATAAATATATATATATATATATATATATATATATATATATAAATATATATATATTGCGCCTTAAATCAGTGCTTCTCAACCATGTTCCTGGAGGACCACCAACGCTGAATTTCTCTTTTGTCTGTCACACTCATTACAGGTCTTTTAGTCTGAATCACGTGTGTTTGGTCAAGGAGACATGGAAAATGTGCAAATGATGGTGGACATTGTTCTGTTTTAGTGCAAACCAACTAATTATAAGGACAATTTTAAGCATGGATCTAAAAACTAGTTTGGTTTTTTGAGCTTGTTATGAATAGTAAATATTTCGCCTTCAGCAACATTCAGTCTGTCTGACTTGCGCCTCAATAATGCAAAAGAGCAGTCGATAAGAAGATGTATTTTAATATGTACCTCATTCGTCTCCCATGAGCTTGCTTTGTTTCCAGGGCAAAAAAAAAAAGCCTGGCTCAAAACCATACATTTGTAGGAATATTCTGGATTTTAGTAGTTGTGTGTTGGCAGGGTTGTGTAGCGCCTGAAGGGAAGTGAATCATAGATCATACGGCTGAATATCTTTATGGTGAAAAACAGTAGCAAAAGTCCACCTTAAAGCCAGAGATGGAGAATTCTGTCGCTTTTTTTTTTTTTTTTTTTGAGACTTTCTGACGTATCAGATTCTAAATTGACCTCCAACACTGTTTTTCACAGTTTTAGTCGACACTTCTTGGCTCTGTCTTGGTGCTCTGGGAATATAATAACTAATAATAGTTATTCATTTATTTATTTATTCATAATATTAAAGCAGCATTCTTGTTTACAGGATATACAGAAGTGCTTGAAATGAGAGTTTACTTGTGTGTTCGTGTGTTTCTTTTTTTAGTAATTATATTTATTATTTTCACATCAGCAATTTACTGATTATTTATTTTGATATATTTTATTTGTAGAATTTATTTATAAAATCTTCTGCAATGTGTTTCTTTGTATTTACATGACATTGGAAAACAAGACTTTTTGGGGATTTTTAAAAATGTCTAATTATTAAATTCTACATTTTATTTTCTACTGTGTTCTGTTAAAGCTTCGATATGCTAGGCATTTCGATCCTATTCGGATGAATTTTACAATGAAAAAACAATACAGAAATCTAAGTAAAATTATTTTTTTAATGAATTGTTTTTAGATTTTTTGAATTATTGTTCTGAAGTATATTTATTTATTTATTTAATTTTTTATTATTAATTTATTTCTTTTTATTCCTTGATGGTAATTAATCCTTAAGTATTTTTATTTAATTAATTAATTCATTTTATTTTATTATTTATTTAGCATATTTTCCTTTCTGAAACACATAGTTAGTTAGGAATTATTTTTTGTACTTATTTGTTATTTTTCATTCATTAAATACAAAAAAACATGTATATATATATATATATATATATATATATATATATATATATATATATATATATATATATATATATATATACATTTTTTGTTTTATTTATTTATTTGTTTTATTACTTTATTTTATTTATTTATTATCTGTCTTCTAAAACAGTTTATTAATTTGTCAACTTTTTTACTTATTTGTTTTATTTATTAAATTTTTTTTTTTCCTCAAGTATTTTTACTTTCATTTTAATAATGCTTGATTTATTGATGCAGTTTTCCCCAGATAAAACACACAATTAGGTAATTTTACTTATTTTATTTTGCAGCTTTGCCCCTTTCAAAATCACAATCAGTTAATTTCCCATCATTAATTCCTCTACAAAAGCAGTAGCTCTATATTTCTTAGGAAAGCCACCAGCACAACAATTTGCGCTCTTTCTACACTGCTGTGCGTCTCTCTGTCGTAAGGTTTAAAGTACAAATGAAATCAAAACTAACAATATGTTGTTACCCAGTTGTTGAAGAGGAGTTAGTTTCCATCTCATTTATTGGCTGTGGGTCCTGTGAGTTTTTGACATGTTAAAACAGTGTAATGAGGAGTAATTATTGTAATAAAAGGCACTTTTAAATTCAATTCTCTCTCTCTCTCTCTCTCTCTCTTATTAAATCTAGAATAGTTCTCTTTAATTACTATAAATTGATAAATGCAATTGCTGTTTTTGAATGTGAATGGTGTTGTGATATTGGACTGTGTTTTGTAATCAATGAAGAGTTTTTCACAAATTATTTGATGTAAATAATACTATAGTGCTAAATCAAATAGTAAATAATTGTAATAAAGTGTTTTGTAAAATCAAATCTCTCTCTATCTTCCTCTCGCTCTCTTTCTCCCTCTATGATATGATCTGTTTGATGTTGTGCAGCTCATCTGCTAGAGGTTATCATCAGGCATGTGTTAGTGATTGTCCTGATCAGAGAAAGATGTTGCCCTTCTGGATCTACTGCTGCACATGCTAGAGTCCCGGGACACTTATTTGCTCGGCCTTGCTTTCTTTAACATTCCTTGCCCTCTCATTCACTCTTATTCTCTCTATTTCTCTCTCTCCTTTCAAAGAGAGGTTTTCTGAATAGTTTTTATTGGAAGAATTAAATACACATGAAGTGATTATTGGAAATACAGTGAAAAATGTCTCGCTTGGTTAAACATAATTTGGGAAATATTTGAAAAAGAAAACAAAATTCACATATAGGGAGGATCATTTTGACTTCAACTGTAACTATTTTTACAGTCTTCACTAACCGGTAGTCATGTGACACAATGGACTAATGGCTACTGTTTCACATACTATTTTTGAAAGCTAGTATGCCGTACACATTGTAAGCCCCACAGTAAAAGAGTAGAATTCAATTCCCAACAGCCTGTCTTACAGTAAGCCGCTCAATCTTCCTCGTTTCTCTTTGTCTGACAGTGTTTTATGACAGTAAAACAGCCTGGATTATGTTTCCTCCTCTTGTGACTGACGTAATCTCAGTTTCTGCTTCTATCCTGTGCATTATACGCTCCAAAAAAAAAAAAAAAACAGCTTGTAAGATAATTAGTTACAGATATACATTGCCAAACGGATACAAATGATCTCAACAAACTGAAATCCAAAAAAAAACGGCTTCATTTTTCCAGCAACTGGCTTTACAGCATGTGATCCCGCATCTCGCCTTCCCAGACTTTATTGCCGGAATAATGGCCATTTTCTTTTAAGTGTTTGACATACATTTGAGCACACTAAAATGGGAAGAAAAAAGATGAGGTGTTAAACTGGAGTAGAGAGTGTAGTGGAATGTTATTAGCTCTTAAAATCTGTTTTACTGTCCTTTACTTTTTGTCTTTTACTGGTTTTACTACAGTGTTACTCCCTAATTGCTTGTAAGTATTTAATTGTTTTATCTAAACAAATAATGATTATCATTTTATATATTATCATATATATATATATATATATATATATATATATATATATATATATATATATATATATATATATATATATATATATATATATTGATTGTGTAGTGTCTTTAAAAGTACAACTTACAAGGAACACAACAGAAAAAGCACACATGAATAAAACAAAGACAATAGAATAATAATTTATAAAATCAATTTAAGACCATGTAAAAATAAATGAGGTCAAAGTAATCTTAAAATAAAGTGTTTTAAGAAGTGTTTTAAAAGGTCCTATAGAATTTGCTTTATGATTTCAAACTTTAATCATTTTATGATTTCACTATGAGTTTGAAACTTAATAATTCTGACAATAATAATAATAATTATTATTAAGAACAATTAATTTTTTTTATGAAATGTGAATTATATTTATTTATATAATTATGAAAAATATTAATTATTCCCATTTCTCAGTACTGGATTGTGGCTGGAAGCGCATCCGCTGCATAAAACATATGCTGGAATAGTTGGCGGTTCATTCCACTGTAGTGACCCCTGATAAAGAAATGAACTAAGCCAAAGGAAAAAAAAACTTGCATTTTAAATGCATTTAATATGCTTTCTAAATCACTTTTTTAAAATTTAATTTATTCTGAACACCAAAATGGGAAATTTCCATCCGTTTATATGTTTGTTCATTTTACTATTTAAAATATTTAAAAATAATAATTGTAATTATATTAAAGCTGTTAAACTTGCACAGGCTGAATGAAAATCAATTAGACATTGATTGTAAATTATAACTGATGAGCATTTGTTGAATAAATACAGGCATATTGTGCGAAAGTCAAAAAAACAACAGTATTATTATTATTATTATTATTATTAAAAAATACCTGTTTGGTTTAACAGTAGGGAGGCTAAGAACGTAAAATGACTAGGGTTTTTTTTGTCATGTGACTGGTCAAAACACCTTGAATGTATTAGAACATTGATATAAGAGGCTGTGTTTCTTTAAGTAGAACTTTTAAGGAACAAATCCCACTCAAAAAATATACGGCCATATGAACTTATTTTAAATCATAGCTTTATACACACACACATGTATTTTTTTTTTTTCTTTTTTTAAATATTTCCCAAATGAGCAAGGAATTTTTCACAGTACGTTTCCACTTTTACACCATTATTTAACTGATTAAAAACCCTAAACTGCAAATGGCAATTTCGGCAGAGAGTATGCAAATAAATCTCTGAATCAAGCCACAACAGAAAACTTAACACTGGTAGTTTTGACCCGTGTCTACTATTGGTGGAAATCTTTAGAGACTTCACCATCCAATTTTAATTCTGAGTCACGATTTGATTTCAATATAGTTCTTGACCTATTGTTTCTACTTTGTTGGCTGTGCATTGCTTTTTTTTTTTCACATATTTGTTGACAAACTGGCGATCCTCAGCCCATCTTAGCTCCTAAAGGACTAGACCTTTCTTGGATGCTGCTTTTGTACCAAATCATAATTACAATCACCTGTTGACTTCACCTGTTTCAAATCACATAATTATTTAAGCAATTTACCTGATAACTAGCCCTAAATTGCTCCTGTTCCAACCTTTTTTGAAATGTGTTGCAAGAACCAAATTTAGAAATCACCACTTTATTTTATTTGCATTTTCTATACTGTACCAACTTTTTCTGATTTGGGATGGTAGAAAATATGTCGTATATAAAAACGTTTTGCAATATTTTGACCATATGTTCCTTGTTTATTTTCTATATGTGAAATCTAAGCGCTAACTTGTATATCATATATGTAATTTGCCCTATATCTATGTGGGATGAGCGAGCGCACCTTCCAGAAGAACTCACTGCCCGATCTTCTTCGGTACTTGGGATATTTCTGCAGAGCAAACTGAAAAAAAGAAAGAAAAACAAAAAAATGCGAAAGAAAAATAAACCAAAGTGGTAACCAGCACTTAGTGGAAACCACTGATCCTTTCTTAGCGATCGCGCTGTAACTTAATGTCCTGATATATCACTTTACCCGTCGTGCTGCCAAGACTCAGTATTGGCCTTAAGAATAAATAATAGATTTGTAGTCGCAGCTCCACCGCAGGCCCTGATCTTCAGACCCGCGTCTCCAGAGTCTTTCCACAGCAGATTAACCCGCTCTCCTGCTGCTATGAGCCGCTCCGTCTGCTCCTGTACACGTATTTATGTTCGTTTTATGTGGATTCGCGAAAATGTGTTTGGTGTTTACGGCTTTGGCTGGATGTGTGTTCGCTATGGAAAGAGCGCTCCGCATAGATAACTGCACCAGCTGTTGGCTTTAGTTGGCACTCGTCCCGCTCCAATCTTCACACACACACATTTTATTTCTGCTTGTTACTCGTGGTTGAAAATATGTGGCGACGGCTGCTCCAAAGCTTCTTGCGTTCAATCCTTTTGCCTGATTTTGTCAATTTGTTTACATGCTGAAATCAGATTGTTTGTGTGTGCGGCGAATGGCAATTTCGCTGGAGAGCAGACGAATAAAGCTCTGGATCTAGCCAATAAACAAAAGAAAACCCAACACTGCTGGTTCTGACCCATCTCTACTAGGGGTGGGAATCTTTTGGGATTCACCATTTGATTCTGTTTTTGTGAGTAACGATTTGATTCCAAAATAATTCCAGGCCTATTTTTAACCCTACTTCATTGGCTGTACATTGTGTGTCTTTTCAACTTTGCATTTAAACCTGACTTGTAGTTTCTGTGGTTTCATTTGTGATTGCAATCTGTGTATGACTGTGCTGCCATATTAAAATTGTGTCTTTTTGTTTACATGCTAAAAGCAGATTGTTTATGTAGTTGGCGATCGGCAGTTTCGGCAGAGAGCATTAGAACAAAGCTCTGAATCTAGCCAATAAACAAAAGGAAACCCAACACTGGTAGTTTGACCCGTGTCTACTAGGGGTAGAAATCTTTAGAGACTTCAGCATCTAATTATGAGACACGATTTGATTCCAAAACAATTATTGACCTGTTTTTTTTTTCCCTACTTCATTGGCTGTGCATTATATGTCTTTTAAACTTTCATTTTAATCTGAATTGTAGTTTCTGTGGATTTATTTGTGATTAGAATCTATCTATGACAGTGCTGCCATCTTAAAATTTTGTCAATATGTTTATACGCTGAAATCAGATTGTTAATGTACTTGGTGAATGGTAATTTCGAAAGAGAGCAGTTGAATAAAGCTCTGAATCTAACCAGTAAACAAAAGAAAACCCAACACTAGTAGTTTTGACCCATGTCTCCTATTGGTGAGAATCTTTAGAGACTTTACCATCCAATTCTGAGACACGATTCGATTCCAAAACAATTCTTAATAATTTTTCCTACTTCATTGGCTGTGATTTATGTCTATTTAACTTTGCATTTTACCCTGAATTGTAGTTTCTGTGGTTTCATTTGAGATTGGAATCTATATATAACCGTGCTGCCATATTACATTTGTGTCCTTTTGTTTACATGCTGAAAGCAGATTGTTTCTGTACTTGGCGATTGGCAATTTCGGCAGAAAGCATTAGAACAAAGCTCTGAATCTATCCAATAAACAAAAGATAACCCAACACTTGCAGTTCTGACCAATGTCTACTAGGGGTGGTGGGAATCTTTATGGAGTTCACGATCTGATTCTGTGAGTCACGATTCAATTCCAAGACAATTCCTGGCCTATTTTCATTCCTATTTCATTGGCTGTGCATTGTATGTTTTTTTTTACTTTACATCTTAACCTGATTTGTAGTTTCTGTGGTTTTATTTGTGATTAGAATCTATGAATGAAAGTGCTGCCATCTTAAAATTGTCAATCCGCTTGTTTAGTGTGACGTCACGCGAAGCGGCTTCCGGGTCCAAGCTCTCTATTCAACTGAATGGGGAAACTCATGAAATGGTAATAATAAACATTTACAAAGCGATTTATTACTTTCGAAAATCACGATCGCAGTTTATATGTCCATGCCTAATATCCGATGGCCAGAAAGTGATTCATTTTTTTATAAATAGTTAAATTTTTGGTATTTGTTATGCAGCAAGCCCAGAGATTGTTGTGTACACTATGATTTTATATAAAATTAACTTTAATGTGTGATAGGAATAAAACGTGATCATAAACGAATGATTTCTCCACTCAAATGAATGGCGGCTTGGACCCGGAAACAGTATTACATGCGTCACAAACGCGTCACCACTTAACAAGCGGATATGTTTATACGCTGAAATCAGATTGTTTATGTACTTGGCGAATTTCGACAGAGAGCAGATGAATAAAGCTCTGAATCTAACCAATAAACAAAAGAAAACCCAAAACTGGTAGTTTTGACCCATGTGTCCTATTGGTGAGAATCTTTAGAGACTTCACCATCCGATTCCGAGACACGATTCGATTCCAAAACAATTCTTACAAATTTTTTCCCTACTTCATTGGCTGTGCATTGTATGTCTTTTCAACTTTGCATTTTTAACCTGAATTGTAGTTTCTGTGGTTTTGTTTGTGATTGGAATCTATGTATGACCGTACTGCCATATTTAAATAGTGTCTTTT
Source organism: Danio rerio (assembly GCF_052040795.2). Taxonomy (NCBI): domain Eukaryota; kingdom Metazoa; phylum Chordata; class Actinopteri; order Cypriniformes; family Danionidae; genus Danio; species Danio rerio. The sequence continues at coordinate 42,245,909 of NC_141035.1, forward strand.
TGTTTACAAGCTGAAAGCAGATTGTTTATGTTAGAATAAAGCTCTGAATCGACCCAATAAACGAAATAAAACTTAACACTGGTAGTTTTTACCCGTGTCTATTGGTGGGAATCTTTAGAGACTTCACTATTCAATTCTGAGACACAATTTGAATCCAAAATGATTCAAACACCAGTGCCTTGGGTTGACACACTAACCACTATGCTATAGGCACTAATTTCTGTTCAAAATAGGCTCATTTGATAGCAAACATACATTGTTGGGGTAACGCATTACAACATTGACCAAACTGAAAGTTCCTATTATGAAAACACTGACATTGATAGGTACTGTTTCAAGAGCAGGTCTCTCAACTTAAACAATGCTTTAAAGAGGCGTGCGATTGAATTCATCACCAACCCACGTGGTCTGCGGTCGACTCGGCCTCTTTCGTGACCTCAGAAACGTCCCCTCACCGAAGTCTCAAAAGCATTCCCCGCTCAAAGGCAGAGATGAAACCACACGATTATGTCTGAAGGATGGTGGAGAGCTTCTGAGGGCCCATTCGCTCCGCTATTCACACATCAAAAGCTGAACGTCAATGGGATGGTGCGTATTGTGGTTTCTTTTGTGCTGCACAGGTGTGCTTCTGCAGATCTACAGCTCCCGATTCCGGCCCTGACAAGAGGAACATCTTCGCCCTTAGGGGATTTATAGGACACTCGAGAGGTTCAGGTGTGCTGGGGCTGAAATATATAACGTGCTGACTGACGTTTTTTGGGTTTAGTGTTAAATGATTAACCAAAGGTTGTCCACAAAACAAATCATGAGTTGGTTTAGAGTATTTTTGGAAATTCAGATTTATCCATCACATGACACTGCATGAATAAGCTTTCGATTGATAGCAAGGGATAATTTTTAGCATGTTAGCTTAAAAAATCGATAATGTTGACCAATACAATATATTTGTGGCTATTCCCAAAAAATCTACCCGTACAACACAAGTCTGGTTTGTGCTCCATATATATTTGTGTCCATTGTGTTCTTTATAAAGACTCACTGCAGTGTTGTTGTGCTCGCACTCTTTAAAAGGCTCCTATTATGCTTTTTAACAAGATGTAATATATAAGTCTCAGGAGTGCCCAAAATACAACTGTGAAGTTTCAAGTTAAAATACCTCACGGATCATTAATTATACCATGCTGTTAATCCCCTTTTTGGGTGGAAGCAGAAACACAATGTTTTAATGTGTGTCTCTTTAAATGCAAATGATCTACTGTTTGCCACACCTTTTACAAAAGAGTACATGTCATTAAGATTGCTGACACACCAATGGGGTAATTAACTGCGCTGTTTTAATATATTGTGCTGTTCTCTGAAGTATCTGAATGTTTGCATCAAAACAAAATAATTCCCTGTTTTCTGTTCCATTTTTATCAGAAAGCCTTAATCCTACTGAGAGAAAAACGTTGCTGCTCTTTTAGGGTTATTTAAAATCCTTAAAAACGATTAAAATTTACCAAAAATATATTTTTTTAATATTATAAAAAAATAAAAAATAGCTGATACTTACAAATATTTATCCCTGGTATGATAACATCAGACAAAACACCTATATGCGTTTTAAAGTCTTGTCAGTTTAAACTTTTGATATGCATGTTCTATTTGCTAACTAGGGTATCATTTTGGTATTCTTGAATTTGTTTGTAGTTGTTCGTTTGTTTGTACCTTTTATACATATAAGTTTTAACGTTTTAGGGATTTTGTCAATATTTGTCATTATTATAGTTTATTAGTTATTATTATATTTATTAGTTATTTTAGTATAATTCATAGTAATTTAGAGATTTTTTGTTTTTTTTCTATGTAAAAATACTTGACATTTTTAAACTTTCTCTAATTTTATGAAATTCATAGTTTTATTTAAATATTTTATTATTTGATTTCGTGTGGTTTTTATGCACATTATGTATGCCTCCATATTCCCATTTTTATGCAATATCTCTTATTCAACAAAAAGAACCTCATAAAGATCTGAAACTAGTAAATGATGAGTAAATGATGACAGAATCTTATTAAATGAACAGTTGTATGTTTTTTTTTGTTCCAAACACAAAAAAAGATATTGTAAAAAAAAAAAAAAAAAAAAAAGAGGAAAATCTTTCACCATTGATCTTCATAGTAGGAAAAATATATAGAAGTCAATGGTGACAGCTTTCCAACATTTTTCAAAGTATCTTCTTTTGTCTCCTACAGAAAATAAAACTCAAAAAGGTCAGAAGCTAGTAAAATAGGAGTAAATAATACCAGAATTGGGTAAAGTATTCCTTTAAATTAAAAGTTGCCTTGTGTTAACTCCAGTTCTGGCTAACACAACAGAAGATTTTTTTTAAGAAAGCTGAAAACCGGTAACCATTGACTTTTAAAGCAGAAAAAAAAATAGAAGTCAATGGTTACAGGTTTCCAACATTTTTCAAAGTATCTTCTTTTGTCTTCAACAGTAAAAAGAAACTCAAAAACGTCTGAAAACTGTAAAAATATGAGTAAATAATGCTAGAATTGGATGAACTATCCCTTCAAATGAACAGTTGCCTAGACTTAACTCCAGTTCTGGCTAAACTACAATTCTGGCACTGTCCTAAATCAAACACAATAGAAGATATTTAAAAAAAAAGCTGAAAACTGGTCTAAAAAAGTCAAATGAAAGTCAATGGTTACAGTTTTCTAACATTTTTCAAAATGTCTTATTTTGTCTTCAACAGAAGGAAACCAGAAATCTCCAAAACAAGTAAAATATGAGTAAATAATGCCAGAATTGGGTGAAGTATCCCTTTAAATCACCAGTTGCCTTGTCTTAACTTTAGTTCTGGCTAACACAATAGAAGATATTGTAAAGAAAGCTGAAAACCGGTAACCATTAACTTTCAAAGCAGAAAAAACAAAGGAAGTCAATGGTTACAGGTTTTCAACATTTTTCAAAATATCTTCTCTTGTCTTCAACAGAAAAAAGAAACTCAAATAGGTCTGAAACAAGTAAAATATGACTAAGTAATACCAGAATTGGATGAACTGTCCCTTTAAATCACCAGTTGCCTTGCCTTAACTCCAGTTCTGGCTAAACTACAATTCTGCCACTGTCTTAAATCCAACACAATTCTTTTCAGGCTTCACACACTACAGAATCTCTTACCCACCAAGGCCACGTAAAACGCCTTTAACTGATTTTTGAGGCTGATTAACACGGGCTATAAAAGTCGAACTGGCAAACAGTCGCAGGCGGTGAAGGTCAGCGGCAGTTGTGTTTGTGTTGGCCGACGGCTCTGCAGCTCTTAGCGGGACAGCAAACTGAAGATGACTTCACTCATGTTTGTATTGGCTCTAATTCGACAGTGGAGATCTCTAGCGCTCTATATGAGAAGGATTTTACTCTTCGGTTTCCCCCCTCCTGCTCCTAAACATCACCCAGCCGTGAAAAATCATGTAATAAAGAGCTACGGTTTTTTGATAATACATAACCCGTGCATTATTCAGCCCAAACAGTAGACTCTTCCTTGCATCGTGCATGTATGTTTTTTTTTTTTTTCAGACCACCCAGATCTGAGAAATGGTGTCCATCTGATGAGGGTGTGGAGATGAGGGCAGGAGATGACAAGCTGAAGACCTGCTAAATACAGCCAGGGGGATGCTTGATGGATTTCTGTTCATATGGAGATTAAGAAAGCCTAAATATGGGAACAAAAGTCTTTCATCTGGGCTCAAGTAACCCTGTGACATTCTCCATGACCTCAGGAATATACAGACATTTTTTAAAGGCAATGCACAAATGACACACTGCAACATTGTTAACTTGTCAACGGTATTAAAAGCATTTTGTTTCCCCCTTGGTGTCCTCAATTATGAGAATGAAAGAGGGTTATAAATGTTGCTTGAGATGACAATGAATATATTTTGAGAAAACATTCTGTAAAAAAACAAAAACAAAAAACAAAAAGACAAATATAACTTCTGTAGAACAAAATCTAAAATGCTTACAATAATAAAAAGTATGTGAATGTCTTGTTGTCTGGTCTAATTTCGCACTTTGATAAAAAAACAAGAAATTGACATTTATTGTTATTATTATTATTTATTAAAGATGATTATATTAAAAACAAATAAAGAAAAATATCAACAATAGTAATTTAATGATTGTAAAAACAATGAATTTGAAAAGAATATTTGATCTCATATTTTGTATAATTATATTGTAGAAATAATAGCAATTTGGATATATTTATTTAAATTACTCCAACAAAATAAACAAAACTTATGAAAAATAAACTTTAAATGTAGTCAATATTCTGACGTAGTAATTTAAAAATAACACAAATAATAATGATAATAATAATAATAACAATTATTATTATTATTAATAATAATATAAAAATAACTTAATGTATATATAAAAAATGATTACAATAAATAAATAAATAATAATAAAAATTATAATAGTAATGATTATTATTACTACTACTACTACTACTAATATTATAATTTTTAATATTTTTTAAATAATAATGAATATAATAAATAAAAAATAATAATAATGCTAAAAATAATAATTAATATTGTTATTATTATTATTAGTAGTAATATATAATTTGTTTGAGTTATATTTAAAATAATGATGATTATAATTGTAAATAATAATATTTTTTATTATTATTATTATTATTATTATTATTTATTTGATTTTTATATAAAATTATAATAATGATTATAAATAATAATAATAATAATAGCAATAATAAATATTAATATTAACAATAACAACAACAACAACAACAACAACAACAACAACAATAATAATAATAATAATAATAATAATAATAATAATAATAATAATAATAATAATAATAATACTATGAATAATAATAATAATAATAATAATAATAATAATAATAATTATTATTATTATTATTATTATTATTATTATTATTATTATTATTATTATTTATCTACTTATTTTTATCATAATTATTTATTATTATTATTATTATTATTATTATTATTATTTTTATTATTATTAATAATATTACTATTATTTATTATTATTATTTTCTTTTTATTATTATTACTGTTGTTATTTATTATTATTTATTATCCTTATTATTATTATTATTATTATTTACTTTATTATTATTATTATTATTATTATTATTATTTATCATTATATATTTTTTATTTATATTACTTATAAATAAAATGTACTCACATATATTTTTGCACAATATATATATTTTTTATTTTGTTATTTAAACAGGAACTAAAAAACATTTACTTAAAAATCCCATAAAATCAACAAAAAAAAATAATTAAACATATAACTTCAACATTGTCAGTATTTTATCAGAATGGACAAATCTTAAAGTGTACTTTCCTCAAAAGCCAAAAACAACACACAAAACCTTCATTTGCAACCTAATCCTAAAGCACCACAGAAAAGTTCAGAAGTTGTGCGTGCAATTTCCAACCTCCTCTGACAGTTATTAGCACATGTCATCCGTCTGCTGTATGCTTACCAAACTGGCAGCTTTTACTTTGTTCAAAACCTCTCTCCGCCGGACCACCATGTCTCTGTCTCCACAAAATCACAGCCTTTCAGTTCTGACCAGCTCTTAAGCAAACACAAACACCATCCGTCTGGAAGTGCGCACATAAGCCGTCATTCACACTTCCATCAGATCTCGCAGTGGGCGAAACTGGGATTCATCACAGTCTCCAGATCAGTTTCCTTTCAAGGTGATGATGAGGTCAAAAATTCAAGCTACTCTGTCATTGAACTTCACTGATGGTCCTGAAAAAACAGCGAGGAAAATAGAGGCGGATAAAAATGCGAGAAGCTAATTTCCTGAGCTGTGGTGTTTTCCTTTTAGACTGCAATAACTACAGTAATGGAGGGAAAATGAAATAACTCTGGAAGATATATGGAGCATGACATTCATTGAAAAAACATGTGCATGTAAGGAGATACGAAGGGTTCGGTGCTGCTAAATGTGCAATATCACCTCCAGGATATCTCTCTCGTTTCAGTTTATGTGTCATAAGAGTCGTGATGATGCGCTGTTTACAGTCTATCACTGGAGACGAGCTGTAATATTTCACTTAAAGGTGAAGTGTGATGGCTTTTTGATGTTATAAAGCTGTCATCTATCCCAGGTTAATATGCAGAGACTCAAATTGAAACACTGAAATGATGCAGTTGGGCTTTAAACCTGTACTTAAACCTACCGGATCAAGAAGATGGAGAGTAAAGGTCAGAACGCATTGTGGTTCATTAGAGATTTTTGGCCCTGATTTCAAGTCAGTAGTTGCTGGACGTCGAAGCTGGTCAGATTTCCGAGAACATTACAGTGAGTGCAACACTGAGTGCAAAAATACCAACAAATCTTTCTGAAAATAATCTGTTCAGATTGTCAAATGTGTGTAGTGTGACCCTGATGTACTCGCATCAAACCCAATAAGAGAGCCTCAGATCCTCACCTACCTACTACATCATTAACAACACAATCCCACAGCAATGCGTAACATGTAAATTCAATTTAGTGGCTAATCTGTATGAATTTGTACGATCTCATTCATACAAGTTAGTGGGGGGGGGTGATTGGGTGCCACACCTACTTTTTAAAATCGAACATTTTTGTACGACTGAACTCGAACAGTGTGCTGGAAACATTAAACACCTTGTGTTTGCCTTTTTAATTGAATAAATTGCTGTTTTTGAAGCTTTGGTTTTGCCTTCTTTTTTAACTTACCTTAAAAAATTCTAGTAAACCCAATAAGTTTTTTTTATGTAGTTAATATATATATATATATATATATATATATATATATATATATATATATATATATATATATATATATATATATATATATATATATATATATATATATATATAGACAGACAGACAGACAGACAGACAGATAGACAGACAGATAGACAGATAGACAGACAGACACAGACAGACAGACAGACAGACAGACAGACAGACAGACAGACAGACAGATAGATAGATAGATAGATAGATAGATAGATAGATAGATAGATAGATAGACAGACAGACAGACAGACAGACAGACAGACAGACAGTTAGATAGATAGATAGATAGATAGATAGATAGATAGATAGATAGATAGATAGATAGATAGATAGATAGATAGATAGATAGATAGATAGATAGATAGATAGATAGATAGATAGATAGATAGATAGATAGATAGATAGATAGATAGATAGATAGATAGACAGATAGACAGATAGATAGAGATTTTTTATTGTTCTATGGATGTGAAAAGTTCCTACTAAAACACTGAACAAATTTATTCTAAGATGATTCCTTGGCTATACTAAACCATTTTAGGTTAAGTTGTTGTAAACTAATTATTTGGGCTGAAAAGAACAAAGTTAAACCACATTTAACTTGTTTGGTTAAATTAAACACATAAATTGTTTGCAACAATTTTGCAGACATCATTTTTTTTTCAGTCATAAAAAAATGGTAAAAAATGAAAATATATATATTTTTAAAATTTAGACACAAATTAGAAAAAAAATGTCTAATGACAATTTTACACACTATTTTCACCTTAAATAACTTTAATTGTAAAGTTTCCATGTATGTTACATGTTCCTTGTTTATGCCAATAAACAAACAGAAATTAAAACTGAAATGTACACACACATTTACGCACAAACTCACAAACAAACCAACCTAAACTAAAATGACTAAACACACAACAAAAACTTCTAAAACATTAAATTGATTAAAAATTAAAAAAAAAAAAAAAAAAGCTACTGTAAATCAAACTTTTAATGAATTATACTCATTTTTTAAAAAGTACTAAAGCAAAACAGGTTGCTTCTCAGGTAAAATTATTTTTATTTTTAGACACTTAAATAAAAAAAACACTTAATCTGATAAACGAGTAATTAATAATAATGACAATGGTAACAGGTTTTCAACTTTCTTCAAAATATCTTTGAAAAGCTATCCCTTTGAAATAATGTTCAGATACTTAAAACATTCCTTTCATAGGATGCTTTATCATTTATAAATTCAACATAATCTTCCATCTGTAATCCTCCACAGAAACTCACACAGTGACAGTCCGACAGAGAGCAGCTCTAACAAGCTCAGAGTCCAGCGTGAGAGCAGCTCCAGCATGGGCTTATTAGCTTCTTCATGCTCTTGTTCTCAAGTTCAATGAAAGCCAGATGGAAGAGTGTGGTTCCGGTGACTGACCCTCCAGCCTTTTGGCCCACGGCCCGACGGCTGAGACAGAACACTGACCCGCACCAGGGATGTGACCGCGGCCTTTTCTGTGTTTCAGAGACCACCACAAAGACTCTGAGGCGAAGGTGACTCCACATCCAACTTCACTGACGACAGGCCAATTCCCAAAGAGACCGACTCGCTCATTAAAAACCCGAAAGCTTCAAACATCACGTCTTCAGGCGCACAGACTCAAAACAGTCATCTGTTCCAGCCAGAGATCATAGACATGAGCTTTGTTTCCATCTAAAGACGCGCAAAACTGGAGTATGAAGCATAAAACATCTACGAATAAAGGACCAGTTCTATCCAATAAGTCAATGAGGACAAAGTCGTCACTTCCTGGTAAACTGGCGACAAAATATCAAAACTTTGCTGAAGAATTTTTAATATGGAAAAACAGAACTTGCTGCATTAGGAGAAGCTACTGTGGGCCTTTTTTAAATATATATAATAAATTACTTGCGCCTGAGAAGACGAAGATAAAATAAATTTAATTAAATAAAAAATAAATAAAATAAATTAAAATTAGTTAATGAAATAAAATTAAAAATGAAATAAAATATAAAACAAAATATAATAATAAAGTCCCATGACTTTTGATGCGCATGCTGAAATTTATTTAATAAATGTCTTTCCATAGTAGTTTATGTAGGGCTGAACCAATAAACAATACCATATCTAGGGATGTCCAGATCCGATCACATGATCAGAAATCAGGCCCCAACACGTGGTATCAGACTTGATTGGAATCGAATGTTACCTCCGTATCAGGACTCGAATATATATATATATAAATATATATATATATATATATATATATATATATATATATATATATATATATATATATATATATATATACATACACATAGACACACATATATATGTGTGTATTCTTATTATTTTTAACACATCTATAGTTATGCGGTGGCACGAAGTTAGACCTCTTTCTTGACTTCACACAGAAACAGCAACGTGTACGGAATGACATCATTTTGTTGCAGAGACGCTATTGGTTAAATGCTGGCAAAGTAGAACACGGATGCAGCTTGAAGCGCAAAGCTAGAGTATGTCCTAAATTAATAAAAGAAAATATATCCTAAGAACTATAATGTATCTCTAAGTATATTCATTTTAGTTTGTTTATTTGCAAAGTCATTTTCCTTCCCATGGGCTATAAATTGCATTTCAATAATTATTTATGAATATATAAGCCTTCACTGTGAAAAAATGCAGTATTTGATATTACATAGCTATTTATATAAAAAAACGTATAAGTATAAAAGAGATACATACATAAATATAAAAGTTTTGCACATATAAAATCTATTTGTTTATTTGAAAATTAATTTAATTCCCAAACAATGTATAACCAAAGCCATGATAAGTTCTGATCTACTAAAATGAAACTAAGGGTCTCAACTGTGTTACTCATATTTACAGAACAAAGTTCCTTTTGTTTCCTTCATTTGAAATGTATTCAGGAAACAACCTAGCGCTTGTTTATCCATTCCTTTCACTGTCCATTTTACATGTTTATGTTGGTCTGTTCCCTCAAATTGAGGACTTCCACACTCAATAGTCTTTCTGTTGTCTTGAGGATCTCGCCCAGAGATACAGCTCAGGGAGGGGAAGACATCTAATTGGCCTTAAATTAAAGCAATTGCCCTCTAATTTACTCACTTCCTGAAGCAGTATAAAAGGAGGACTCGAAGGAGAATATTCTCATGGTGAAAACCGAGGGACGCACCAACACAGCCAACTGAGATCAGACTGAGCGGTTTGTCAGTTAAATGACAACATCTGAACATCTTCAATCAAATCCATTACAAGGTATTTTCACAAGCACTCGTACTTGAAAACGATGGAGGTCAATTCAAAGTGCTGGTTTTCATCTGAATCTCATTTAAGCTCTTATTGAGTCTGAATTGACATACTGTAATTATTATTGTAATTAATACTGAAATTACAATCAGAAATTAAATTAACAAATGTTAAAAAGCACAAGATAATAGCATTTAAGCATACTTCAACATTTTACATACTGTAAAATGAAGAGAAACAGGACATTATAAACTACAAAATAAGAAATATATTATCCATCCATTCAACAAACTGAATCTTTTCATCCATCCATTTATCTATCCAACATCAGCATCTATCTAAATGTATCTATCATCCATTCATGTCTATCCAAATAAGTGCGTCCATCTATGCATCCACCAAACTTAATCCGTTTACCTGCATCTGGCAATCCATCCAACAAACTGCATCTTTTCATCTTTTCATCCATCCATCAACAGCACCTATCCAAATGAATATATCAGGGGTGGCCAACCCTGTTCCTTGAGAGCCACCTTCCTGCAGATTTCAGTTGCTACCCATATCAAACACACCTGAACCAATTAATTAGGACCTGAACACCACTTGATAATTACAGACAGGTGTGTTTGATATGGGTTGCAACTGAAATTTGCAGGAAGGTGGCTCTCCAGGAACAGGGTTGGCCACCCCTGGTATATATCATCCATCCATGTTTATCCAAATCAGTCCATCCATCTATGCATCCACCAATTACCTGGATCTGGCAATCAATCTGTATCTTTTCATCCATCCATCCATCCACCCACACAACAACATCTATCCAACTGTAAGTCAATGTGTATCCATGTCTATCCAAATCATTCATCCAACAAACTTTTGTCTGCATCTGGCAATCCATCCAACAACTCGCATCTTTTCATCCATCCATCCATCCATTCATCCACACAACAACATAAATCCAAATGTATTTATCCATGTCCAAGTGCATCCATGTCTATCCATATCAGTTCATGCAACAAACATTTATCTGCATCTGGCAATCCATCCGTCCATCCATCCAAATTCGTCTATTATTCATTCATGTCTATGCAAATCAGTCCATCTGACAAAATGCAACTTTTCATCCATCCATCCATCCATCCAATTTTATCCATTTACCTTTATCTGGCAATCCATTAAACAAATGGCATATTTTTATCCATCCATCCATCCATCCATCCATCCATCCATCCATCCACCAATCTTTATCAGTTTACCTATTTCTGGCAATACATCCAACAAACTGCATCATTTCATTTATCCATCCATCCATCTATTCATCCAACATCTCTCCAAATTTACCTATCAATCACCGATGTCTATGCACATTAGTCCATCGATATATGCATCCAACAAATTGCAACTTTACAACCATCCATCCATCCATCCATCAATCAAACTTTATCCATTTACCAGCATCTGATAAGCTATCCAACAAAAAAGTTCATCCAACAACATCATCTATCCAAATTTATCTATCATTCATCCGTCCATCCAAATCAGTCCATCCAACTAACTGCAATTGTCCATCCATCTACCCAATCACCCATCCATCCATCTTTACCCAATTGTATCTTTCAGACCAACATAAACAAGTAAAATAAAATAATAGATAGAATGATAGATAGAATAATAGAATGATAGGTAGAGAACAATAGAATAATAGATGTAACAATAGATAGGACGGTAGACAGACAGACATAATGATAGATAGAACGATAGATGGATAGAATAGTGAAATCAATAGAACGATAGATAGAACGATAGACAGACACGTATACAACTATATATTATTTCAAAAACCAATCTCTAGTATTCCAGGAATGGCTATATCAGCATGTGCTGCATTTCTGCCTCTTCTCTGAGAGTCTAAGAGCTCCTCTTAAACTGAGGCTTGTTTTGTGTAAAGTCTCCAATAAAGAGTCTTCTGTGGATCAGATGAGCGGCGGAGGGTGAGAGCTGGATATACCAGATTACATTAAAGACATTCCGATGCAGTCGTGGTCATCCCGAGCAACACAATCCAGCAGCGGTGTGAATCCCCCCTGCGCCACACAGATGCCGTAGTCATTGTTTCCCAGGCCTGGAGAACTCCACACTCCATGACTGCGGGTGTCTCCACGAGCCCCCGTCACCCGATCCCTCCTCTCCTCCGCTCAGGAATGCTTTCTCTTTTTGTGTTTTTCAGCACTCCGGGACAACCCATTGCCAGAATCTGTGACCCTTTTTTGTGCAGAATTATGGAAAGAAATCGGATGTATGTGGAATGATTTAGAAAGTATTGGAGCTGATAATCAAAACTAGAGTAGGTTTGCAAATTTCTGTTGATGCAGGTTTTGCGTGGGTCTACCCATCACTGGTCTGCAATCCATGTGGAGCACTTCGGTTTCTCTGATAGGGAAACTCTATCCGTGGCTGTGAGGGGGATCTGGACGGTGTCAGTCATGAGCTGGTCTGGTCACTGTCAGGGTGAAGTGCGGAGGAAGGCAGGACTGCTGACGACTGCCGACGACTAATTAGTCATGTCAAACAAGTCTGCAGCGAAGTGAACGTCAGATCGAGTGCCAGGGTTACACTCACAGAATACTGAGGTCATATATTTAGACTGCTCCACATATGCTGGAAATAGCTACGAATGGAACTACCCTAGGATTTACTACAGTGACCATAGCATCTGCTGCTGAACTGAAGGTGCTGTGGTTTACTACTGCAAAATCATAGAAATGTTTCAATATATCTGCTCATATACCCATCCATCCATCCATCCATCCATCCATCCATCCATCCTCTATCCATTTAACTGTATCTGGCCATTTATTTATCAATCCATCCATCCTACAACCAACCAACCAACAACATCTATCCATCCATTAGTGTCAAACTAAATCCATGTTTATCTAAATCATTTATCCATCCAAATCCATCCATCCATCTATCCATCCAATAAACTGCAAATTTCTGGGCATCATCCATCCATCCACCAAACCTAGCAACCCACCAATCAACAACATCTGTCCATCTATCCATGTCTAACCAGATACATGTATATCCAAATCATCTATCTGTCCATCCATTTATCCATCCATCCATCCATCCAATAAACTGCATATTTCTTGCAATTATACATCCATCCATCCATCAAACCAACCAATCAGCTAACCAACAGCATCTTTCCATCCATCTGTATCTAACCAAATACATGTATATCCAAATCCATCTATCCATATATCCATCCATCCAATAAACTGCATATTTCTGGCCATTATCCATCCAAACCAACATCTGTCCATCCATCCATGTCTAACCAAATCCATGTATATCTAAATCATCCATCTGTCCATCCATGCATCCATCCATCCATCCATCCATCCAATAACCTGCATATTTCTGGCCATTACACATCTATCCATCCATCCATCCATCCAACCAACCAACCCACCAACTAACCAATTGCATCTTTCCATCCATATGTATCTAACCAAATCCATGTAAATCCAAACCATCTATGCATTCATCCATCCATCCATCCATCCAACCAACCAACCAATCAACTAACCAATAGCATCTTTCCATCCATCTGTATCTAACTAAATCCATGTATATCCAAATCCATCCATCCATCCATCCATCCATCCATCCATCCATCCATCCATCCATCCAATAAACTGCACATTTCTGCCCAATATCCATCCATCCACCAAACCAACCAACGAACCTGTCCATCCATTTCTATCCAAATCCATCCATCAAACGCTATCTGTTTACCTGTGTCTGACAATTCATCCAATAAACTGCATCTTTCCATCCATCTAACCCTCTATCCAACCATCCATCCAACCATTCAAACCATCCATCCATCCATCCATCCATCCATCCATCCATCCATCCATCCATCCAACCATCCATACTTATTCAATCAATCAATCAATCAATCAATCAATCAATCAATCAATCAATCAATCAATCAATCAATCAATCAATCAATCAATCAATCAATCAATCAATCAATCAATCAATCAATCAATCAATCAACCCATCTATCCATGCAACAGGATCTGTCCAACTTTTTTATATCCATTTGCATTTATCACTCCGCCCATGGCATCCATAAACACAAGCATCTGTAGTCGTGTTAAAAATAGTTAGAAAAAGAAGTGCTAATAAAATTGAAAAAATGAATCTGACACATATTTCTGTTTAAACAGCACAGTTTGAGAAAGCCCCACCACCTCACAGACAATAAACCAACACCCACACTTCTGTCTGCATCTCTGTCCTCAACCGAGTGCTCATATTAGCATAATCCACCACAGCGCGTGTAATTTGTGTAGAATTAATTCACTCCTACTTCATTATGAAGCATAGCCATTAAAAACAACAGAATTACCATTTCAATGAGCTCTACATAACACTTTGTGTTGCAAGTGTTTCACACAGTAATTGGCTCTATTAAGGCAAGAGAAATGACTCTTGCGTACATGGACACGTGTGTGTGTGTGTGCGCGTTTATGCTGATCAGAGAGACTTAATTAGGTCGGGTCATGTGTTATCGTGAATACATCTGTCATGGGAGTAATCTAGAGAAAGTACTTCCTGTTGATACATCTGTTCTCATTTCTTGTTGGTCAGTCTTACATATGTACACCATAAACACGATTTATCATCATTTTTAAAACTGTAAATAAAATAAGGATAAGGTATACAAGTGAATAATATTTGTCTTTCTAAGCAGTGCTGGTTCGTGCCACAGGTAATATAGGCGGTCGCCTACAGCCCCGTGTTTCTTGGAGGGCCCCACGAACGCTGCTCTTGAATATTTACTATAAAAATAAGCAGGTGATCGTGATCAAGAACATAAACACGTGATCACAAATCATGAACAATGCGTATTACATAAACCCCATTAAACATGATACAGTTCACAATGCTGTAAGAAAAAAAAACACACACTGTAAAAAAAAAAATCTGTTTTTTTTTTTTATAACGGCTGTTAAATTACAGAAAATTACTGTAAAATAACGGACGCTAAATGATGCTAAATGTTAAATTTAAATTTACGGTGATATTGTGTCATTGAATGTTCGTTATTTTACAGTAAATTTCGATAATTTAACAGTCTTTTATTTTACGTTTTTTTTTTTTCGGCACCCCAGCTGCTTTCTTACCCAGTTAAAAAAAGCTCTGTATAATACAAACACGACAAATAGCTGATAATGATAATAAATACACAACAACAGTATGAATAAAAGCAGAAAACATTAGAAATTTACCCAGCAGCACCACACTCTATTTTGCATAACACCAACAGCAATCAGCTAAAGGGGGTACAAGAATGACGTAACGTATTCCTACACAGATTACACATCACGTTCGATATAAACCCGAAAAAAGCAATATAACGTCAAAAAAAAAAGAAAAGAAAAAGCAATATAACGTCACAAGAGTCGTTGCTATTTTTAATTGGTCTGAATCAAATTTTAAATGTGACAACTATGGACAACTGAAAGTCAATGGAAAAGCGATTGTTCCTAGCGCCCCCTGGTGGCTATCGCGTAAAGCACAAAATTTCTTTGTTTTTTAATAAAAAGGCAGCCTTTGCTGCTGCAGTAATGTGCCGGACAAATTGCAGCACTGCGTGTGAAGAAACGTGCGTTCTCAGTAGCCACATGTGTAGTATTTTACAATACTTAAGCCGCCTTTCCACTGCACATGACATTTGAACATGACTGTCAGAATACGCCCTCTTGTGGCAGCCGCACAGTATTTTCATTGTTGTCGTGCATCACGGGGAGAAGCTGATTCTCACGGTGTCCGAAATAAAGGAGGGCAAATGCAAGAGCCTTTATTCTCTGTGCGTTTACATGGTTTAATGGATGAATGAATACTAGAAACTCATAGACCGCTAAAATATTGGAGGGTAAGTGAAGACAACATTAAAAATATATATTTTTATTACTTTCTTACTTACATTTATAAACAGAAAAGCTTTTTTTTTTAAATATAGAGTTTTTATAATTAAAAAAATAACCAAATAAACTCCTATTTCTCATCTCGCGCACACGGATCTGCATGGACAACACTGGAATACATCATATCCGGTCGGCAGGTCGCACACGGTCTAGTCACAGGAGTTCAAATATTTCAACGGATCCGCAGCTCAATTCGGATCCGAATTTTCCGCATATGGACTGCTCTCCATTGGAAATGAATGACTTCCGGTCTGTCGCTTGTCGTGTGCAGTGGAAAGGAGGCTTTAGAGTAAATATTTTTTACATACGTAATATAGGCCAAATATGCTAAAGTTAATAAAAATGTATACACTTAAATATTAAAATTGTATTTCTTTGTGCTTTTTTTTTCACTATTTTGCACCAGTGGTGCCTTTTTTTTTATCTCGCCTTGGGCTCCTTAACCCTATGGGCCGGCACTGTTTCTAAGTGTCATGTTTTAATCAGTGTGTTAATTACCAGTTTGGTGCAAAATGTTTTTACAAAATAAAAAAATAAATAAATAAACAAATAATAGGAAAAAAAAAAGATCACCTTAGCAACAACATAACTTCTCAGAAAACCTCAGAAGCACCTAATAACTGCTAAGAACAACTCAGCAACACATAAACTATTTAACACATCTGAGCAACATATTAACAATTATTTGGAACAACTCAGCAATCCTCTAGCTTATTAAAATACCGTACAACACCCTAACAACTACTTAAAACACCTTAGCTATCTAGAATACTTAGCAAGACAAATATTTACAACACCTTAGCAACACCAAAACAACTAAACACCACAAATTCACAGACTAGCCACAAACCTGCCAGTATAAAAGAACTACTCTACAAAAAAAAAAAAAAGAAGTGTTTAAATATAAGCACCAAAACATTAATTCCACTAACAGAATGAAGGAAATTAGACGGTCCTGTCATTGGCTAAGAATGTGTTTCTGTTCTCCTCCTCTTGATGAAATGTGGGGAAAATACCAATGATGCCCTTGAATGGTACGACAGCAGACGTTTGTTTGATTCATCTCTACTTTGTGTGTGTGTGCGTGTTCATCTGAACATCTGTGTGTGTGTGTGTGTCTGAACCGGGTTCAAACCCACCATAAACTCCCTAATTATGTGCTTTTTCATTATCAAAGCTCACTTTATTGTCATGCAAACATGCAAAACTGTCTGGAATGAATTCAATGCTGCCGTGTTTAATGTTTCTGCCACATATTCCCTTCTGCTTCCTTTCTCCTGCAGACTACAATTTCAATCACTGTACTACAATTTCCATGTCTGATTTTATATATATATATATATATATATATATATATATATATATATATATATATATATATATATATATATATATATATATATATATATATATATATATAGCACGGGCATTTCACAGTATGTCTGATAATATCTTCTGGAGAAAGTCTTATTTGTTTTATTTTGGCTAGAATAATAGCAATTTTCAAATTTTAAGCTATTTTTTTTCTCTATAGTCTACAGAACAAACCGTCGTTATACAATAACTTGCCTAATTACCCTAACCTCCCTAATTAACCTAATTAAGTCTTTAAATGTCACTTTAAGCTGTATAGAAGTGTCTTGAAAAATATCTAGTCAAATATTATTTACTGTCATCATGGCAAATATAAAACAAATCAGTTATAAGAAATGAGTTATTAAAACTATTATGTTTATAAATGTGTTGAAAATTCATATCTCTGTCAAAGAGAAATTTGGGAAAAAATAAACACGAGGGCTAATAATTCAGAAGGGGCTAATATGAGTTATTAATCAGAGTTATTTGGTCATTTAACAAACAAAAAAACATTCATCACAAAATTAAAATAAAATGAACATTAAATTCAAATAAGACAATAAACTAACAAAAAATATATATTTTTTATTTCAGGTAGTGAGCAAAAAAAACATTTTTTTTTTTTAAATACAGAGTTGTTAGTTATTTTACTTTAGCTGAATTCCATGTATTGTATTGTATGTTATGGTATGGTATGTTATGTTATATTATGGTATGGTTTGTATGTATGTATTCGTTTATTTATGTTGTACGTATGTATGTATGCATTTATTTATTCATTCATTTATCTATTTTTCTATACACAAACCTTTCATAAATGCAAAGGAAAACTCTAAACTGCAGTTTAGAACATTTATATGTATATATTTTGTATATGTATAGTGTGTGTGTGTAAATATTTTTATATATTTTTTTTCTTTTAAATGTTGTTTTCATGTTAATGTACCCTTATCAGTGTTCATAACGTTGTTCAACATCATTACCATGAGCGAGATCCTCATTGTGCTCTTACTATTCAAAATGGGCCATTGGATTCAAGGCAGCTTCCCCAACAGCGCACATGAGTTTGTAGGCCATTTCCATCACTCTGCACCCTATCATCCCATTCATGTACTTCCCTTCCCCCCAGCAGCCATTGGGGCTTGATTAACAACCGTCAGTCTTTTATTTCCTCATTCCTCTCTTCATTACACCTCCTTTTTCCATTCTCTTCATGCATTAGGTGCTCAAGGTTAAAGGGCTTCTGAGGTATTTTATTTAGTAGGTGAGAGAGGCTGATAAAGCAGATGGAAACTAAAGAGAAAGAGCAATAATTCAGACACCTTTAACCCTGGTTCAGTCTAATGGAAAAATCGCTTTACATGGCGGTCATGAGGAAAGCTGAGGTTTCATAATAATTGTCATCACTGGCATTTCAGATCTAGAGGATGCAACATTGCTGCTCAATTAATGGGTGTGTGTGACTTCAGCTTCACATGACACACAGATCTCTGGTCCACTTGACTACAGGCGAAATGTCATCTGCAGGTGTGATATAATATTATTATTAATTATTATGTAAAGGGACACATCAGAAATTATTGGTTTAAGTGTAAAATGTTCATACTAACCAGGGGTGCATTTCCCAAAACCATTGTTAGCCAAATAAGGTCGCAAGTTCTGTCATTAAAAACATAGACCCTTGATTCCCAATGTATATATAACAGTTCTGTCTGGTTCTCAAATCTGTGGCCTCGTGCCAACGCACACCTCCCACCAGTGCTGATATACAGCCATATCGCACCGCTACTCGTGTGATATTGCTCATATATATATATATATATATATATATATATATATATATATATATATATATATATATATATATATATATATATATATATATATATATATATGTGTATGTATGTATGTATGTATATGTATGTATGGATGTATGTATGTGCATATATATATGTATATGTGTGTATATATATATATATATATATATATATATATATATATATATATATATATATATATGTATGTATGTATGTATGTATGTATGTGTGGATATATATATATATATATATATATATATATATATATATATATATATATATATATATATATATATATATATAAATAGGAAACCTTTAAAGATAAATAAATTAATAAAATAAACGAATTTCCCAGCAGTTAATACTTTAATACTACATTTGACCTAATGTGTCATTAGTTAGCGCACATATGTGTGTGGCTCTCAGTCAAGCACAGCAGGTGAATCTGAAGCACTGAGGTCACGTCTGTTTTTATTTCTTCTAAGAGTCGCCGCCCGTCACGAGCTTTACTCTGAGCTTTTCCAGCATGTGCTGCTCTGCTTGATCTCCCACAGGACTATACAGTCGTCTTCCCGGGACCCTGACCTCATTTGTTCTCCATGTAAATGCCACAAAGACCAGACCTGACGAAAGTAGCACTTCTCGGCCTGGATTAGTCAACGAGCCCCTTGTGCCGCTGAAGTGCTGTGTTTAGACTACAAACACTGATGAGGCAGAGATATGAAAGAGTGCGTGGAAAAAAAAAAAAAAGAAAAACACATGATAGGGTTCATACAGTATCTGTTCTGCATGAACACAGATTGAAATGATTACTGAAACGACCTGTAATTGCACTTATTTTAATTCAAACCAAGCTGGCTACCTGGGCGGTGGAGTTAACAAGCAAAATAAATGATTCACAGGAGTGTTGTTCGGTTTCTCATGGACTCCTGCAACAGTATCTTCATCTACACACCAGCAAACGTCTGAAACAATGGTACAATGTATCACAGTATTTGCAGGAATTTTCATTCATTCATTTTCCTTCGGCCACAGTGGAATGAATCGCCAACTATTCCAGCATATGTTTTATATAGTGGATGCCCTACCAGCAGCAGCCCAGTACTGGGAAATAACCATACATTCTCACACATACACTACAGCCAATTAAGTTGATACTAGAAAGCAGAGACTTGTGTAGACTGTTCACTAGAGGCCAAATATTGTACACACACATATATCTCACAGCTGTATGTGTGTGTGTGTGCTGGGGGAAGGGATCGGTTTCACGCAGGTCGAAAAAGCCCCTCCACGTCCTCAGGTGGGTTTGTTTTGCATCTCTTGTAATCACATTCACCCAGGCGTGAGCTCTGCTGGTAATGGAGCTGTTCAACATCACAACATGACATGATGACATCATCACAGAGCCTGCAACTACAACACTGAGGTCAACCGAGGCAAAACTAGATGATTTCCTCCAACACACACATGCACATGCACACACATACAAATACATACCTTTTTTTGAGTTGCTAACTGTGCCATAGTGGCTGAATCATTCTCTATTAGGCCTATGAGATCATCCAATACATGATCTCCTTGTATTATTTTTTTCTCTAATAATTCCTAAATGGGTGGGATATTTTATTAAACCATCTAAAAGGGAAACCAGACTATCTTCAGGTGAGATATTACAATTTCTTTTATGTTTCCATGTAATGCGTATTAAATGCCAGCAAAGCTCAATGACATTATTTGTGCTTTAGACTTGGTCGGCTGGGAACACCCACAAATTCGTCACTTTCATTTGTGCCGTGGTGGAAAACAACAGACTACGATGATTGTACAGAGACCTTGTTTGGAGCTTTATCTTAAGTTTTACTGCCAAATAAAAACACTGAAGCCAGTGGGTAGGTACTGTAGGTAGGTAGGTAGGTTGGATTCTTTCTTTCTCTTTCTTTCTCTTTCTTTCTTTCTTTCTTTCGTTCTTTCTTTCTTATTTGATTATTTCTGAATAACTAGATGTCCACCAATCTTTTTTATTTAGTTATTTATTTATTTTAATTAATTATTGATTTAGTTGACCTATTTTTTATTGATTTATTGGACTTATTTATCTGACATTTATTGATTTATTTGACTTATTGACTATTTAATTTGACTTGTTTATTTCTTTATGGTGTATTTATTTATTTATTTATTTATTTATTTATTTAACTTATTTATTTGACATTTATTGATTAATTTAGTTATTTATTCATTCATATTTACTTATTTGTTTATTTATGTATTTATTTGATTTGATTTATTCATTTATTTATTGATTGACTGATTGATTCATTTATCTTTACTTATTTAACTTATTTATCTTTATTTCACCTAATTATTTGACATTTATTTATTTGACCAAATATTTGTATTGCTTTATTTGATTTATTTATTTAAATTACTTAGTTATTTGACCTATTTATTGACTTATTAATTAATTAATACACTTAACTTGACTTATTTATTTGACTTATTCATTTATTTATTTGACTTACTAATTTATTTATTTGACGACTCATTTATTTCTTTATTTAAATTATTCATTTAGACTTATTTATTTATTAACTTATTTCACTTAATCTAATAACATTGAGATTTATTTTATTGATTAATTATTAATTGATTGATTTGACTTACTTATTGATTTGACTTCCTTTTTCCTTCCTTCCTTCCTTCCTTCCTTCCTTCCTTCCTTCCTTCCTTCCTTCCTTCCTTCCTTCCTTCCTTCCTTCCTTCCTTCCTTCTTTCCTTCCTTCCTTCCTTCCTTCCTTCCTTCCTTTGTTTATTTAATAGCCAGATATCCACCAATCATATTTATTTAATTTATTTGTTTGCTTATTTGTCAGTGAGAATCTTTTTTTTTTTTTACTTTTAACCCTAAATTCAGAGACAAAGTTGGCAATATTGTCATACACCCCCTCCCTCCATTCTCTCTCTGGTCTTCCCGCCGCTCATTTACTGCACAGAATCCGTCTAACGTGACGGATGAGGCCGGCACGCTTTTTAGCGCAGAAGATGAATGGGCAAAATATGCTGATTCTCCTCTGGAAAGATGAATAATTCCCACCCGGAGCGCTCCTGAAATAACTGCGTGTTCTGGCCTCGGGGGACGGCTCTCTCTCTCACTCTCTGTCGGAAACGGAGGACGCAAACAAACTATGAAATGCCTGAAAAGCAAATCAAAATGAGTAATATCTCCACTGCATTCCTCGACTGGTTTTGTTGGCTGCTTGCCAAGCAGTTTTGTGGAAAGAGTCGAGAAACATGGCTAATTTGTTGGTTTTAATTGCGGAGCACTTGGTGGCGGAGGGAGGAGATTTCACAGGTCAACCCAAACAAAAAACAACAGAGAGGAGCAAAGCTGTACGGCTAATCGGAGAGAGGTGAAAACTGTTCAGCTACGTCTCCTCTGTGGGTTACAGAAATGCATTTTACAGCTTTTCATCTGTCATCTCCATATTAAACACGCTCCCAGGCGAGATTCTGAGGTTTATTGTAATTATATCCAGCTCTACTGTGAACTACTGCAGGAATATGGCAAGTATGACAAGATATTTGCAGACACATTGATTAAGCTCTCAAGGCTAAGATCCTGTTTTACTCTTTAAATAATATATATTTAGGGTTAATTATAAGCCTTAATGAAAGCATTTTAAAGCAAAAAAGATCATTTTCTTATTGAAATGCATTAGATGCAAGCAATTCTTTCTTATCTTATCTTTTTATTTAAAAAAAATAATAATAGACAAGCTATCTATTAGGTCTTTTTTATTTACTTATCAATAAATAAAATTATAAATTGCAATACAATTTACAGTATATTTTTTATGTCAACCCATCAATTATGTCTTTCTTTATTTACTCATATTTATTATATATTATACAATATTTATAACAAACAAATATCATATTTAAACATTTATCTATAATTAAATATTAATACATATTATATAAATTATTAATACATTGAACAATATAGAAAATGATTATTAAATATTAAACTTTACATATTTTTTATGTTATTAAATATAATTTTTATGAAATATTATATATTTATAATTTATAATTTAATAAACGTATTTATTTATATAATTTATTTGTGAATGCATCAATAAATATCTATCTAATTTAAAAACTTTTGCACACAATGTTTTAAACTATTTATTTATTCATTAAATTTACATTTATAATAAACAAAGTATATTTTTTAACATTATATAGTTATAATTAAATATTATTAAATATTGTATAAATTAGTATTAAATATATATTTTAAATAGTATTAAATATAAAACAAATTATTATTAATTTTAAATGTCATAATAAATATTATTAAATAATAGATATTTTACACAATATTATCAATTTACATATTAAATTAAATAATAATTACATATTAAATATTATATATTTTAAATATTATTACATATTATATAGTTATAATATTATATAGTTATAATTCAAAATGAAATAGACATTGATTTATATTATCTATTTGTGAATGCATCAATAAATATCAACCTAATTTAAAAACTTTTATTTTTTTTACTTTATTTATTTATTTATGTATAGTTGTTTCTACAACATTTATTTAATTTATATATTAAATAAATTAAACTAACATTTATTGAAAGAAAATTGTAAAGATGCTGTGACCACTCACATGTAAAATCAATAAAAACTTAATCACACAAAAAATAAATAAATAAACTAACATTACACAAACACATATAGATATTAAAGTACAAAGTATTACAAGTATTAATTGAATATTTCTGTGATTAAAAAAGGTTAGAAAACTATTGTGTAAGACCATATTAAGGCTTTTCCACTGCAATAAATAAATAAATAAATAAAAATAAAACATTATTAGTGGACTTCAATGATTTTTTTAATTATTTTTTTGCAAGATGGAACATACAGAACATGCTTTCAATCTAACTGATTTCAAAGGACTATACGTTTCGCCAATCATAACACATGCAAATGACATTCAGAGGTTTTAAAGGTAAAGTAGTAAAAAAAAAGGCTCAAATTATGGAAAATGGTCATGTAGAACGAAAACTCAGCTGCTGTTTTGCATCAAACCTTGAGTAATACTGTGGAAATCAGTGGAAACAAAAATGAATATTGTGATATGCAAGTGAAGAATTTGACCTCTTTAAAATTGCCAAAAAAACAAGGCACTAATCACAGGACTCATTCTGAAACCTTCTAGCTCATCTAATTGCAAATATGGCTAATACACAGCATTAATCAATAATGTAATTAGGCACATCAGTTGAGCCCTCCGCAATTGGTTTGCTGAGTCTGCGTTTTCAAAGAGCTCAGGACACTCACAATCACCGTCTCTTTCAATAGTGAAACCTGAACATAAAGCAGTTGCCATCAATGGAGGAAAAATAATAAAACAAAACACAAGCTGTGAGTCCTGACTTGCCCTCACGCATAAAGCGTCTTTGTGTGATAATTGTTCAACAAATAGTCATGCAAAAGTCTGTGACCTACAAAGTGCATTTAAGGCAAGACACTGCAGGTTAAAAGTGTAAAATAAAATATAAACATCACAATACTTCCTCAGTGGGTTGATTAAGAACGGCACAAAAAAGTAAATAAATAGTATTTGTAATTTTTAGTTTTTATGTTTAAATGTATTAAATGTTTAAATATGCAACTGATCCATTATTTACTTACATACACACTATTTTGCAAACACAAAAAGAGATCCACTGATTACAATTTTGTTGGTCGATTCCAGTTTTTTTGGAAGTCAATTTTTGCCTATTCTGATTTTCTTTAATATTAATGTTCAGTTTTTTCTTACAAACTTCGCACGACCAATTCACTCTTAAAGTTAATGCCAGATGAGTCTCTGATTGGTTTAATGTGCATTGTGCCAAAACACACCCATAACTCATTAAGAAAACAAGGACAATCCTTTTAGACTAAGCGTCTGGCTCGTTGATAGTTTTTCCCTCACTTAAAGTAGCAAAAATGAATTCAGACTCTCTGTAAGTGCTTTTGCACCTTGCATTTTAGACTTTGAGCTTGGATTGTCAAAAAAAGAGTCAATCAATTTACAAGTAAACACACTAAAGAGAAAAACATCAAGGAAATGCTCTCAAACTCTTGGAAACTCTCAAACACAGGCCACAATACCAGATCTATACCTCCGTTCCAGAGTCTCTTCTTTACAGACAGTTTTACTCAATGTTTTTAATATGCATCTGATCCATCATTGACTCAAATGCACACTAATTTGCATGTATTTCCAGCACGAAAAAAGAAATCCACCGATTGCAATCTTCTAGGCGATTCCAATACTTTGGTAAGTGTTAGCTTTGCCAATGCCGATTTTTGCCCATTTTGATTTTCTTTAAAAATTAAGTTCAGTTGTTTTTTTCGCTTGCAAACTTTGCATGAGCAATTCACTCTTAAAGTGAACACCAGATGGACTGTAGGAGCCATTTGGCAACTTTGCTCATTGTTCCACTAGGTGGTGCTCTTTGAACAGGCTTTATAAGTGGGAACGAACATTCAGGTAACAGGTATTGCTAGACGGAAGGGAGCACATACAGTTTTGACCACACACTTTCAAACACACACACTTTCAAACACACACCCACAAACACAAACAAACGCTCACGCGCATTCACACAGAGAGCCACACACATTTATTCATGCCTTAGCATGACGGTTTGTTTTGTTTGTAAGTCACGATATGTGGCAGTGTTTGACTTCTACGAACGGAAACTTACCTGGAAGGAAATTTGTGAACTATTGGAGTTTGCAACTGCAATAAACGTAAACATCTTCGGAAACAAGTAAGACTGTTCATTTCATTTACACTACATCAGCCAGAGGACAGTGTGCGTCAGCTGGGTGCCTGTCTAACAACATCTCAGGGACTTCAAGCAATAGGCTTAGCCTCTACATGGACTATGATTGGTTTAATGCCCGTTATGCTCAAAACACACCCATAACTCATTAAGAAAATAAGGTCAATCCTTGTAGACTATGCGCTTGGCTCGCCAACAGTTTTTACCCTCCTTAAAGTAGCAAAAGTGAATTCAGACACTCCTTAAAATATTCTGTGCCTTTCAGTTTAGACTTTGAGCTTAGATTCTTAAAAAAAAAAAGAGTCTATTGATTCTCAAGTAAACACAATAAAGAAAAAACCTTTGAGGAAAATCTCTATACCTCCAGTGCAGCGTCTCTTGTTAATAGACAGTTTTTACTCAATTGTTTAATGCACTAAACGTTTAAATATGCATTTGATCCATCATTGACATGGACATTAATTTGCATGCATTTCTAACACAAAAAAATCTTTTAATCTTCTGGGTGATTCCAATTTTTTGGTGTTAGCTATGCTAATGCCGATGTTTGCCCATTCTGAGGTTTAATACCTGTTAGCCCAAAACACACCTACAACTCACTAAGAAAATAGGACCCTTTTAGAGTATGCGCCTGGCTCGCCAACCTTTTTTCCCTTTCTTAAAGTAGCAAAAGTGAATTCAGACCCTCCCTAAGGCGCCTTGCATTTTAGACTTTGAGCTTAGATCATTGAAAAAAAAAAAAAAAAAAAAGTCAATTGATTCTCAAGCAAAAACACTGAAGAAACAAACCTTCGAGGAAATGCTCTCAAACACTTGGAAACTCAGGCCACGTCACCAGATCTATACCTCCAGTCCAGAGCCTCTTCATTATAGATAGTCTATACTCACAGATCTCCCATACAGAATTTCAAACATTGTGTTCACATTGAGTCTAATTGAAGCCTTTTGCTTCCAAGCGGTATCGTGTAACGTTTTCAAGCAGGGGGAGCGTTGCGATTCATTGCCTGCAGGCAGTCTGTGATTTCCACACCGCAGAAATGGAGAATATGTGCTCTATGCAGACGCAGTTTATAAGCAAATCTGAAGAAGAAGAAGGAAAAAAAAATGTTGGCTTAAGAGTCGGCGCAGATCATACCTTATACTGCTGCCGAAAAACCAACTGAAAACCTCTACAGAAAACAAAGGAAATCCTTAGAGACAACAATATTACGGCAAATTATAGAGACATCCATCTTGATGTGACATCTAGGAATGTAAGGATAAGGCGTGTGACAGTTTGGCTGGACAGTGTTGTGATTTTTGGAAAAAAATAAAGCAGGATGCACATCAGAGGGAGTTTTATATTGATAATAGACACTTTTGTGCAATAAACTACGCACATTATTGAGACAAATGAACTATGGTGACATGCTGGTGTTTGTTTGTTTATTTATTTAATGAGGATATGGAACAAGTTATTTAATAACAACATTATTGTTTAAAATATTACAACAAATATTTACTGATTATAGCTTATAAATTATGTATTGTTGTGAGCATTGGTGTGGTAATTTTATTATTCACATTATTTTATATAAATGTAATATTAATCAAAACAAATAACATTGTTTATAGATTCTTTATAACAATAAAAATAATAAAATTTTATAATAATAATAATAATAATAATAATAATAATAATAATAATAACTGATAACTGGTAACATAGTAAAATAGTAACAATAATATTAAGTAAAACAGTATAATATAGTAAAAAATAAAAATAAATAATAATAATAATAAGTATTATTGGAGGGTGAGCGCGACGTATCTGAAGAGCAGTGGGGGCATTTGCGAGCAATGTACCTAAAGAGCTAGGAGTGAAGCGGTGGAGAGGGGCGTGCAACGTATTTAAGGTTTGGGCAGGGAACGCGCAATTTCCAGGAGATTATTATTCATTTGCGGGCATCTGGGAATTTCCGAGAGACTTGGGATGTCTGTATTGTATTATTACATAATTAGTTTAGTATTAATCCAAACTAATAACATTGTTTAAAGATTATTATTATTATTATCATTAATATTATTATTATTATTTCACACACACACACACATATATATATATATATATATATATATATATATATATATATATATATATATATATATATATATATATATATTTTAAAATAACAACAAAAACAAGTATTAATAGTAGTAGTAGTAGTAGTATTGGTGGTGGTATTATGTAATATTTTGTAAAATATTACGCTGATATTATTATTACAAATAGAACAACAAAACAAAATAAATAAACAGTTCTGATGAAAAACATTGTGGAACATCAATATCTGTGCATTGTCTATTACTAAAAAAAAAAAAAAAAAATATATATATATATATATATATATATATATATATATATATATATATATATATATATGTTTATTGAAGTAATATAAATAGTGTATTGTTCTATACATTATATTTATCTTTTAAAATATAGCTTGCATTAGCAAATAAAACACAAGGCAACTGAAATTGAAAGCTGAATAAAAAAAACCTTATAAAGCCGGCGAATCAGCGTGCTGCTACATTGAAATCATATGATTCGATTTGTGCCCTCTGATTGGTTCTCGAGATATATCGGCTTTTGCTGCCAAAGGCAAATGTAGTTTAGCGGCTTTTGCAAACAAACTATTATTTGTTTATTTCTGTTATTTTCTTATAAGCAAAACTATTTGTTGAACATGTACTATGTACCTAAAGCATTCACTGAATGTCATTAGCTCATTTTGGCAGAAGTGGCGTTTATCAGCTTTTGCATCTGAACACTTCAAATATTATTAGTAGAGATCATAACAGTGCTGTAAAACATCGATTTCTAATAGTTACGTATTGAATTATATGTATTGAAACAAAGTGAATCACATTTATTTTTAAACAC